>NW_023493887.1:22500-55000 GCF_013265735.2 Oncorhynchus mykiss | reverse complement strand
AGTATATGCAATTTCTTCCACTTTTTGAGTGACACAAAGATGCTTATCTAAATGGTGGAAATGCAACAGCTGTTAATCAGGCTCACTTTGACTTTACATAGTGCACCAAGAGATAGTTTCTCGCTTACGGCCACACCGGCCTGAGTACGCCTGATCTCGTCTGATCTCGGAAGCTAAGCAGGGTCGGGCCTGGTTAGTACTTGGATGGGAGACCGCCTGGGAATACCAGGTGCTGTAAGCTTTTTGTCACTGCCTTGTGGAATTTCAACTCTTTGTCCGTTTTTTCCCACAAGGCTGAAATATGTGCCCTCGCTTTGAAATAAGTAAGCAAGGTTAGTTTGTATTTCATCCAACAATCTGTGCTACAAATTATGGCTACAGTATATGCAATTTCTTCCACTTTTTGAGTGACACAAAGATGCTTATCTAAATGGTGGAAATGCAACAGCTGTTAATCAGGCTCACTTTGACTTTACATAGTGCACCAAGAGATAGTTTCTCACTTACGGCCACACCGGCCTGAGTACGCCTGATCTCGTCCGATCTCGGAAGCTAAGCAGGGTCGGGCCTGGTTAGTACTTGGATGGGAGACCGCCTGGGAATACCAGGTGCTGTAAGCTTTTTGTCACTGCCTTGTGGAATTTCAACTCTTTGTCCGTTTTTTCCCACAAGGCTGAAATATGTGCCCTCGCTTTGAAATAAGTAAGCAAGGTTAGTTTGTATTTCATCCAACAATCTGTGCTACAAATTATGGCTACAGTATATGCAATTTCATCCATTTTTTGAGATTGCCTTTCGCTTACGGCCACACCGGCCTGAGTACGCCTGATCTCGTCCGATCTCGGAAGCTAAGCAGGGTCGGGCCTGGTTAGTACTTGGATGGGAGACCGCCTGGGAATACCAGGTGCTGTAAGCTTTTTGTCACTGCCCAGTGGAATTTCAACTCTTTGTCCGTTTTTTCCCACAAGGCTTAAATATGTGCCCTCGCTTTGAAATAAGTAAGCAAGGTTAGTTTGTATTTCATCCAACAATCTGTGCTACAAATTATGGCTACAGTATATGCAATTTCTTCCACTTTTTGAGTGACACAAAGATGCTTATCTAAATGGTGGAAATGCAACAGCTGTTAATCAGGCTCACTTTGACTTTACATAGTGCACCAAGAGATAGTTTCTCGTTTACGGCCACACCGGCCTGAGTACGCCTGATCTCGTCCGATCTCGGAAGCTAAGCAGGGTCGGGCCTGGTTAGTACTTGAATGGGAGACCGCCTGGGAATACCAGGTGCTGTAAGCTTTTTGTCACTGCCTTGTGGAATTTCAACTCTTTGTCCGTTTTTTCCCACAAGGCTGAAATATGTGCCCTCGCTTTGAAATAAGTAAGCAAGGTTAGTTTGTATTTCATCCAACAATCTGTGCTACAAATTATGGCTACAGTATATGCAATTTCATCCACTTTTTGAGATTGCCTTTCGCTTGCGGCCACACCGGCCTGAGTACGCCTGATCTCGTCCGATCTTGGAAGCTAAGCAGGGTCGGGCCTGGTTAGTACTTGGATGGGAGACCGCCTGGGAATACCAGGTGCTGTAAGCTT
The DNA here is from genome assembly GCF_013265735.2 of Oncorhynchus mykiss. Classification (NCBI taxonomy): domain Eukaryota; kingdom Metazoa; phylum Chordata; class Actinopteri; order Salmoniformes; family Salmonidae; genus Oncorhynchus; species Oncorhynchus mykiss. The sequence goes on along the minus strand of NW_023493887.1, from coordinate 53,408 downwards.
TTTGTCACTGCCTTGTGGAATTTCAACTCTTTGTCCGTTTTTTCCCACAAGGCTGAAATATGTGCCCTCGCTTTGAAATAAGTAAGCAAGGTTAGTTTGTATTTCATCCAACAATCTGTGCTACAAATTATGGCTACAGTATATGCAATTTCATCCACTTTTTGAGATTGCCTTTCGCTTACGGCCACACCGGCCTGAGTACGCCCCTTTTTGGTAGTTTCAGGAAGTGAGTGAGCAGCAGGTGTTTGAATTGTTTGGAGAGAAAAAAAAAAAAAAAAATAGTTTTTGGTTTTGGTTGTTCTTATATTTTAAGTTTAGGAAGTTTGTGTTGGGAGTGTAGTTTATTATAAATATTTGCGTTTTTATCCCCCAACGGCGTGAGCTGTTTGGGGGATTCTACGTAAAATAACCAGACGGATTCAATGGCTTCGACATCAAGAATAACGAAAATAACGAGAATGGACAACGGAGAAAAAAGAGCGTCGAATGAAGAGTTGAGGAGAAGAAAATATGAGAAAGAACTGACGGTGAATGTTGAAGTTATTGGTGAAGAAAAAATAACAACGATGGAATTGCTGAGAGGAATAAAAGAAGTATGCGGAACGATTTTGGGATGTAGAATGAAAGACAGAAATAAGTACGAAATAACCATGTCACATGAGAAGGGAAAAGAAAGACTAATAGATGGGCTAAAAATAAAGAGCTGTCAAGTCATGGCGAAAGAACTGGGGAACGATGAACTTGTGGTGTCCTTTTTGAACTTGCCGGCATATATTACGGACGATGAAATACATGAGAAATTACAAGGATGGAAAGTGAATGCGATAACACCAATCAAGAGGAGGATGTGGCCAGGAACGGACATTGTGGACGGGACGAGATTTTGTAAAGTGAAGTTTACGGACAGTGTGCAATCATTGCCTTACTCAACAAAGTTCAATACAGTTGAGGGATTTGAATATTTCCGAGTGATCCACGATAACCAAGTTAAGGTATGTAGACTATGTATTCAACCGGGACACATACTTAAAGAATGTCCAGAATTTATATGTCATAAATGTGGTGAACAAGGGCATTATGCCAGGGAATGTTCGAACATTGGTGATATGTGTAGCAGGTGTGACAGACCTAAGGACAGATGTAAATGTAAGAAGGTGGATGATGTCTTATTTCTGCAAACAATGGACCTCATTACTGAAGAAGATGAAGAGAGTGTGGCTATGGAGAGAGGGGAAGAGAGTGATATGGAAAGTGTGTCGCAGGTGATTGCAGAGACAGCTATAGATGTGCTTGGAGAGTATGTAATTCCTTCTGGCAGTACTCGAGATGCAGTCTTGGTCTCTGCTGCTGACACGGTGGAGCAGCAGCACAGGATTGGTGAATTAGATACACAGGTAGAGATGGTGCAAGGTGCTTCTCAGGTGCCTGAACCTGCTTTAAGCCTGTGTGAAAATAACACCAAGGAGAGGGCTGGGTCCACTGGAGTTGATGGCACGGTTAAAGAGCATTTTACAAAAGGTTTGAATGTTGCTCCTCTCATAAATCCAAGTCATGAGTCGGAAGAAGAAATAGATAGTGAGGATTTTCAGTTGTTTGCTAGAAATAAGAGATCATTGACGAAAGCTAGGGAGGTGATGGGATCTGGTAAAAAGAAAAAGTCTATTTTGAAATGACGTGTTTTTCTTTGACTATATTTCTGCATACATTAACAATGGTTAAAGTTGCATCACTAAATGGGAACAGTCTGAGAAATATGAACAAATTGGAGCAGGTTTTGGTGTCTGTAAAAGCTGACATGTGGTGTTTTCAAGAGACTAATTGGACAGACTCCAAAATGTTAGAGATTAAGAGCAAATGGTCTGAGCTAATATTTTGTAGTCACGGAAGTGAAAAAACATGTGGAGTTGCTATTCTGGTAAAAAATGATGTGGTTCAAAATGTCAAGCAGGTATATGCAGATAATCGGGGCAGACTTATTGTTATTGAGTTTGAAGTGCAAAATGTCATTTTCCGTCTAATTAATGTTTATGCTTCGAATATTGAATCGGAAAGGAGAGATATGTTTAATAACCTAAGATCACTGTGTTCAGAAAATTGTATACTGGTAGGAGATTTTAACGTGAAGTGCACTAGAATAGATGTCTCGAGATGTGATAGCTACAGACATGATTCGTCTAGAAATGCTTTATGGGAATTAATGAAAAATGAAAATCTTGTAGATATATGGAGGGCTGAAAATTTAAATAGAAGAGTGTTTTCGAGAAGGCAGGTGGTGTTAAATGAACTAAAACAAAGCAGAATTGATTTATGTTTAGTAAAAGAAGATATGATACAGCAGGTTCAGAAGATGTCATATAACTTTACAGCATACAGTGATCATGCAGTAATGTCATTTCAGATAGGTTTTGCTGTGGAGATGAGAGGGGGAGGTGTCTGGTGTTTAAATGCCAGTCTGTTAAAGGAGGAAAGTTATATAAAGGAAATTGTTGAATGTATCGAAGGTGAAATGTCTAATGTACTGTTAAAAGAGAATGTGTGTTTATGGTGGGAAGAAGTGAAAGTTAAAGTAAAAAACAGGAGTATTAGGTACTCCAAAAATCGTAACCGTGTCGATAAGTTGAAAGAAAAAATGCTTAGAAATAGGATGTTGCAGGAACTTGAAAAGGCTGATGCTGATCCAGACTATGATGTAGTGAACTATTTGAAAATCCATGCAGAGCTAGGGTTTTATGAAAAAAAGAAATGTTTAGGTGCTATTGTTAGGAGTAAGGCACAGTACGCCTTGGAGGGAGAGAAATGTACTTCCTTTTTTCTGGGGCTTGAAAAACGAAAGCAATTTAAGAGTTATATTGTGGAATTGGAAAATGAAAAAGGTGTAAAGGTAAATGATTTTGTGGACATCGTAGATTCAGTTGAATCCTTTTACAGAAATCTTTATAAAAAGAATGATGTAGATAAAGTGTGTGTTGAAAAAGTGTTGGAGAAAATCAGTGCCAAAGTATCTCAGACAGATAGAAGGATGTGTGATGAAAATATTTCAATTATAGAAATCAAGGAAGCAATTGAGAACACTCAAGGAAATAAAAGTCCAGGTTTGGATGGTTTAACAAATGAATTCTATAAAGTTTTTGTGGATATTTTGGCACCCATTTTATTGAAGGTTTTTCAGTATATGGAAGAGAATAAGGAAATCCCTGAGTCTATGTCAATTGGTATGTTAACCATCTTATTTAAAAATAGAGGCAGTAGGTTAAAGTTAGAAAATTATAGGCCTATTAGTCTTCTAAATTCAGATTATAAAATACTGACTAAAGTTTTAGCTAATAGGATGAAAAAGGTGATTGGGAGTATTATTACATCAACACAAGCCTACGGAATACCTGGAAGAGATGTTGCAGATATAATTTGTACAATTAGAGATGTTGTTAATCATATGAAAAATGAAGGTGGTATAGTTTTAAGTTTAGATTTTAAGAAAGCTTTTGATAAAGTGGAACATAGTTTTCTGCTACAGACTTTGGAGAGGTTTGGTTTTGGGCCAAAATTTGTATCTTGGATTAAATTGTTGTATAGTGGAGCAAAAAGTTGTGTTAAATGTAACGGAGTGTTAACAGATACATTCCCTATAGAGAGGTCAGTAAGGCAGGGTTGTCCTTTGTCAGCTCTATTGTACAGTGTTTCTACGGAACCTTTAGCTGTTTTGATACTTGGAGACAAAGAGGTGAGGGGTGTTGGAATCCCAGGTGGTGGTGTCAGTGTTATACATCAGTACGCTGATGACACTACTTTTACTGTGAAGGATGTAGGTAGCATTGAAAGCATTATGAAAATCATAGATATCTACTGTAAGGCATCAGGGGCTGAAGTTAATATAGAGAAGACAGAAATTATGTTTTTTGGGGATATTGATGCAAATAAGTGTGAGATTCCATTTAAGGTAGCTAAGGATTTTATGAAGGTGCTGGGAGTAAATATTGGTGTAAAGGAGAAAGAGGCAAGGGATATAACTTGGACGGGGATTCTCAATAAAATCAAGCAAACTTTGAATTTCTGGAAAAATAGAAAATTAAAGTTAAAAGGTAAAGTAATTGTAGTAAATGCTTTGGTATCATCTAAACTTGTGTATATTTTGGGAGTTCTAGACATGCCAGAGTGGGTTATAAATGAATTGAATAATGTGGTGTCTAACTTTATATGGGATGGTAAAGGTGTTAGAATTGCGCAGAAAACATTGATAGCGGACTATGATGATGGAGGTTTAAAACTTGTAGATTTTGACATTAAAAGAAAAGCTATTAGGATAAAAACAGTAAAGAAATATTTATATGACAGTTTAGATTATGGCTGGAAACATTTTTTCAAAGTCTATTTAGATGAGAGTGGTGGATGTGAAGATAATGGTTTGTTGATGGATCTTAAAAGGAAAATGTGTGAAAAGGTACCAGATTTTTATAAAGAAGTGCTAAATGCATGGGCAGAGTTGTTGCCTAATGTGTATTATGAGTGTGGGCATATTGACCTAATTATGAATCACCCTGTTTTTCTGAATGAGAAAATTAAGTACAAAGAAAAGGTGTTATATAGTGAAGTATTCATGAGTGCAGGTCTTAGACAGATAAAAGACTACACATATGAGGTAATTCCAGGTTTTTTTCCTGAAGAAGCTATTTTTGACACTATCCATGAATGGGATGTAGAGGTGGGTAGGGGAACAGTGAAGAATATGTACGAGAAGATAAAAGAAAGTATACCAAGCACATGGGTGGATTTAATAAATAGTGAAGTTGTTAGAGAAGGTTTATTTGTCTTTCCTAATTTATTTATTGGTAACAGTAAGGAGAAGGCTCAGTTATCTAGTATCCCGGTGAAAAAATTCTATAAAATAATGGTAGAGAAAAATGTGAAAAGGCCAGCTGCGGAGAAAGTTTGGAAAGGAATTTTTCCAACTTTGGACGTAAAAAAGATATGGAAAACTTTAAATGTAAAATATAATAGTATGGAATGTGAAAGTAACGATTTTAAAATAAGGCATAATCGTATATATACAAAGGTGGTGTTACATCAAATCAATAGGGAAATAAAAAGAGAATGTGATCTATGTGGTGAGTTACCAGAAAATTTAATACATTTGTTTGTGGAATGTGAGGAGTTAAAATATTTATTTTGTAAGGTAAAGGGAATGATACATAGAAACTGGAAGGGTGATATTTTGAAAAAATATGTGTGGAATGAATTGGTGTTATTTGGCATGGATGGTAAATGTGAGGGTGTTAATGTTGTTTTGTTAAATGTTGTTTTGAGTTTTGTGAGGTATGCTATTTTTTGTAGGAGGAATTTTGCTTTTTTTGAGGGGAAGAGGGTAAGGGTGTGGGATATTTTTGTAGTATTGTTTAAGAAGCATATAGATATGTTTCATTGTTATGGAAGGGAATGTTTTGATGAAGCTTTTGTGGAGGGGAGTGGGTTGATTTCAAGGGTGGATGGTGGAAGAATTGCTTATCATTTTTGAAATATATTGGTATGTTAATTTCCTTTTGGTTTGTATAGTTGTTCGGTGAGTTGATTTCAACATGCCTGTTTTGTGTGATTAGAATTGAATGTTATGTTTTTATAAGTTTTTGTTGTATTTTATTTATTAAAAAAAAAAAAAAAAAAAAAGTACGCCTGATCTCGTCCGATCTCGGAAGCTAAGCAGGGTCGGGCCTGGTTAGTACTTGGATGGGAGACCGCCTGGGAATACCAGGTGCTGTAAGCTTTTTGTCACTGCCTTGTGGAATTTCAACTCTTTAAAAAAAAAGAAAAAAAAAAAAAAAAAAAAAAAAAAAAAAAAAGTACGCCTGATCTCGTCTGATCTCGGAAGCTAAGCAGGGTCGGGCCTGGTTAGTACTTTGATGGGAGACCGCCTGGGAATACCAGGTGCTGTAAGCTTTTTGTCACTGCCTTGTGGAATTTCAACTCTTTGTCCGTTTTTTCCCACAAGGCTGAAATATGTGCCCTCGCTTTGAAATAAGTAAGCAAGGTTAGTTTGTATTTCATCCAACAATCTGTGCTACAAATTATGGCTACAGTATATGCAATTTCTTCCACTTTTTGAGTGACACAAAGATGCTTATCTAAATGGTGGAAATGCAACAGCTGTTAATCAGGCTCACTTTGACTTTACATAGTGCACCAAGAGATAGTTTCTCGCTTACGGCCACACCGGCCTGAGTACGCCTGATCTCGTCTGATCTCGGAAGCTAAGCAGGGTCGGGCCTGGTTAGTACTTGGATGGGAGACCGTCTGGGAATACCAGGTGCTGTAAGCTTTTTGTCACTGCCTTGTGGAATTTCAACTCTTTGTCCGTTTTTTCCCACAAGGCTGAAATATGTGCCCTCGCTTTGAAATAAGTAAGCAAGGTTAGTTTGTATTTCATCCAACAATCTGTGCTACAAATTATGGCTACAGTATATGCAATTTCTTCCACTTTTTGAGTGACACAAAGATGCTTATCTAAATGGTGGAAATGCAACAGCTGTTAATCAGGCTCACTTTGACTTTACATAGTGCACCAAGAGATAGTTTCTCACTTACGGCCACACCGGCCTGAGTACGCCTGATCTCGTCCGATCTCGGAAGCTAAGCAGGGTCGGGCCTGGTTAGTACTTGGATGGGAGACCGCCTGGGAATACCAGGTGCTGTAAGCTTTTTGTCACTGCCTTGTGGAATTTCAACTCTTTGTCCGTTTTTTCCCACAAGGCTGAAATATGTGCCCTCGCTTTGAAATAAGTAAGCAAGGTTAGTTTGTATTTCATCCAACAATCTGTGCTACAAATTATGGCTACAGTATATGCAATTTCATCCATTTTTTGAGATTGCCTTTCGCTTACGGCCACACCGGCCTGAGTACGCCTGATCTCGTCCGATCTCGGAAGCTAAGCAGGGTCGGGCCTGGTTAGTACTTGGATGGGAGACCGCCTGGGAATACCAGGTGCTGTAAGCTTTTTGTCACTGCCCAGTGGAATTTCAACTCTTTGTCCGTTTTTTCCCACAAGGCTTAAATATGTGCCCTCGCTTTGAAATAAGTAAGCAAGGTTAGTTTGTATTTCATCCAACAATCTGTGCTACAAATTATGGCTACAGTATATGCAATTTCTTCCACTTTTTGAGTGACACAAAGATGCTTATCTAAATGGTGGAAATGCAACAGCTGTTAATCAGGCTCACTTTGACTTTACATAGTGCACCAAGAGATAGTTTCTCGTTTACGGCCACACCGGCCTGAGTACGCCTGATCTCGTCCGATCTCGGAAGCTAAGCAGGGTCGGGCCTGGTTAGTACTTGAATGGGAGACCGCCTGGGAATACCAGGTGCTGTAAGCTTTTTGTCACTGCCTTGTGGAATTTCAACTCTTTGTCCGTTTTTTCCCACAAGGCTGAAATATGTGCCCTCGCTTTGAAATAAGTAAGCAAGGTTAGTTTGTATTTCATCCAACAATCTGTGCTACAAATTATGGCTACAGTATATGCAATTTCATCCACTTTTTGAGATTGCCTTTCGCTTGCGGCCACACCGGCCTGAGTACGCCTGATCTCGTCCGATCTTGGAAGCTAAGCAGGGTCGGGCCTGGTTAGTACTTGGATGGGAGACCGCCTGGGAATACCAGGTGCTGTAAGCTTTTTGTCACTGCCTTGTGGAATTTCAACTCTTTGTCCGTTTTTTCCCACAAGGCTGAAATATGTGCCCTCGCTTTGAAATAAGTAAGCAAGGTTAGTTTGTATTTCATCCAACAATCTGTGCTACAAATTATGGCTACAGTATATGCAATTTCTTCCACTTTTTGAGTGACACAAAGATGCTTATCTAAATGGTGGAAATGCAACAGCTGTTAATCAGGCTCACTTTGACTTTACATAGTGCACCAAGAGATAGTTTCTCGTTTACGGCCACACCGGCCTGAGTACGCCTGATCTCGTCCGATCTCGGAAGCTAAGCAGGGTCGGGCCTGGTTAGTACTTGAATGGGAGACCGCCTGGGAATACCAGGTGCTGTAAGCTTTTTGTCACTGCCTTGTGGAATTTCAACTCTTTGTCCGTTTTTTCCCACAAGGCTGAAATATGTGCCCTCGCTTTGAAATAAGTAAGCAAGGTTAGTTTGTATTTCATCCAACAATCTGTGCTACAAATTATGGCTACAGTATATGCAATTTCATCCATTTTTTGAGATTGCCTTTCGCTTACGGCCACACCGGCCTGAGTACGCCTGATCTCGTCCGATCTCGGAAGCTAAGCAGGGTCGGGCCTGGTTAGTACTTGGATGGGAGACCGCCTGGGAATACCAGGTGCTGTAAGCTTTTTGTCACTGCCTTGTGGAATTTCAACTCTTTGTCCGTTTTTTCCCACAAGGCTGAAATATGTGCCCTCGCTTTGAAATAAGTAAGCAAGGTTAGTTTGTATTTCATCCAACAATCTGTGCTACAAATTATGGCTACAGTATATGCAATTTCTTCCACTTTTTGAGTGACACAAAGATGCTTATCTAAATGGTGGAAATGCAACAGCTGTTAATCAGGCTCACTTTGACTTTACATAGTGCACCAAGAGATAGTTTCTCGCTTACGGCCACACCGGCCTGAGTACGCCTGATCTCGTCCGATCTCGGAAGCTAAGCAGGGTCGGGCCTGGTTAGTACTTGAATGGGAGACCGCCTGGGAATACCAGGTGCTGTAAGCTTTTTGTCACTGCCTTGTGGAATTTCAACTCTTTGTCCGTTTTTTCCCACAAGGCTGAAATATGTGCCCTCGCTTTGAAATAAGTAAGCAAGGTTAGTTTGTATTTCATCCAACAATCTGTGCTACAAATTATGGCTACAGTATATGCAATTTCATCCACTTTTTGAGATTTTGCTTTTCGCTTGCGGCCACACCGGCCTGAGTACGCCTGATCTCGTCCGATCTCGGAAGCTAAGCAGGGTCGGGCCTGGTTAGTACTTGGATGGGAGACCGCCTGGGAATACCAGGTGCTGTAAGCTTTTTGTCACTGCCTTGTGGAATTTCAACTCTTTGTCCGTTTTTTCCCACAAGGCTGAAATATGTGCCCTCGCTTTGAAATAAGTAAGCAAGGTTAGTTTGTATTTCATCCAACAATCTGTGCTACAAATTATGGCTACAGTATATGCAATTTCTTCCACTTTTTGAGTGACACAAAGATGCTTATCTAAATGGTGGAAATGCAACAGCTGTTAATCAGGCTCACTTTGACTTTACATAGTGCACCAAGAGATAGTTTCTCGTTTACGGCCACACCGGCCTGAGTACGCCTGATCTCGTCCGATCTCGGAAGCTAAGCAGGGTCGGGCCTGGTTAGTACTTGGATGGGAGACCGCCTGGGAATACCAGGTACTGTAAGCTTTTTGTCACTGCCTTGTGGAATTTCAACTCTTTGTCCGTTTTTTCCCACAAGGCTGAAATATGTGCCCTCGCTTTGAAATAAGTAAGCAAGGTTAGTTTGTATTTCATCCAACAATCTGTGCTACAAATTATGGCTACAGTATATGCAATTTCATCCACTTTTTGAGATTGCCTTTCGCTTGCGGCCACACCGGCCTGAGTACGCCTGATCTCGTCCGATCTCGGAAGCTAAGCAGGGTCGGGCCTGGTTAGTACTTGGATGGGAGACCGCCTGGGAATACCAGGTGCTGTAAGCTTTTTGTCACTGCCTTGTGGAATTTCAACTCTTTGTCCGTTTTTTCCCACAAGGCTGAAATATGTGCCCTCGCTTTGAAATAAGTAAGCAAGGTTAGTTTGTATTTCATCCAACAATCTGTGCTACAAATTATGGCTACAGTATATGCAATTTCTTCCACTTTTTGAGTGACACAAAGATGCTTATCTAAATGGTGGAAATGCAACAGCTGTTAATCAGGCTCACTTTGACTTTACATAGTGCACCAAGAGATAGTTTCTCGCTTACGGCCACACCGGCCTGAGTACGCCTGATCTCGTCTGATCTCGGAAGCTAAGCAGGGTCGGGCCTGGTTAGTACTTGGATGGGAGACCGTCTGGGAATACCAGGTGCTGTAAGCTTTTTGTCACTGCCTTGTGGAATTTCAACTCTTTGTCCGTTTTTTCCCACAAGGCTGAAATATGTGCCCTCGCTTTGAAATAAGTAAGCAAGGTTAGTTTGTATTTCATCCAACAATCTGTGCTACAAATTATGGCTACAGTATATGCAATTTCTTCCACTTTTTGAGTGACACAAAGATGCTTATCTAAATGGTGGAAATGCAACAGCTGTTAATCAGGCTCACTTTGACTTTACATAGTGCACCAAGAGATAGTTTCTCACTTACGGCCACACCGGCCTGAGTACGCCTGATCTCGTCCGATCTCGGAAGCTAAGCAGGGTCGGGCCTGGTTAGTACTTGGATGGGAGACCGCCTGGGAATACCAGGTGCTGTAAGCTTTTTGTCACTGCCTTGTGGAATTTCAACTCTTTGTCCGTTTTTTCCCACAAGGCTGAAATATGTGCCCTCGCTTTGAAATAAGTAAGCAAGGTTAGTTTGTATTTCATCCAACAATCTGTGCTACAAATTATGGCTACAGTATATGCAATTTCATCCATTTTTTGAGATTGCCTTTCGCTTACGGCCACACCGGCCTGAGTACGCCTGATCTCGTCCGATCTCGGAAGCTAAGCAGGGTCGGGCCTGGTTAGTACTTGGATGGGAGACCGCCTGGGAATACCAGGTGCTGTAAGCTTTTTGTCACTGCCCAGTGGAATTTCAACTCTTTGTCCGTTTTTTCCCACAAGGCTTAAATATGTGCCCTCGCTTTGAAATAAGTAAGCAAGGTTAGTTTGTATTTCATCCAACAATCTGTGCTACAAATTATGGCTACAGTATATGCAATTTCTTCCACTTTTTGAGTGACACAAAGATGCTTATCTAAATGGTGGAAATGCAACAGCTGTTAATCAGGCTCACTTTGACTTTACATAGTGCACCAAGAGATAGTTTCTCGTTTACGGCCACACCGGCCTGAGTACGCCTGATCTCGTCCGATCTCGGAAGCTAAGCAGGGTCGGGCCTGGTTAGTACTTGAATGGGAGACCGCCTGGGAATACCAGGTGCTGTAAGCTTTTTGTCACTGCCTTGTGGAATTTCAACTCTTTGTCCGTTTTTTCCCACAAGGCTGAAATATGTGCCCTCGCTTTGAAATAAGTAAGCAAGGTTAGTTTGTATTTCATCCAACAATCTGTGCTACAAATTATGGCTACAGTATATGCAATTTCATCCACTTTTTGAGATTGCCTTTCGCTTGCGGCCACACCGGCCTGAGTACGCCTGATCTCGTCCGATCTTGGAAGCTAAGCAGGGTCGGGCCTGGTTAGTACTTGGATGGGAGACCGCCTGGGAATACCAGGTGCTGTAAGCTTTTTGTCACTGCCTTGTGGAATTTCAACTCTTTGTCCGTTTTTTCCCACAAGGCTGAAATATGTGCCCTCGCTTTGAAATAAGTAAGCAAGGTTAGTTTGTATTTCATCCAACAATCTGTGCTACAAATTATGGCTACAGTATATGCAATTTCTTCCACTTTTTGAGTGACACAAAGATGCTTATCTAAATGGTGGAAATGCAACAGCTGTTAATCAGGCTCACTTTGACTTTACATAGTGCACCAAGAGATAGTTTCTCGTTTACGGCCACACCGGCCTGAGTACGCCTGATCTCGTCCGATCTCGGAAGCTAAGCAGGGTCGGGCCTGGTTAGTACTTGAATGGGAGACCGCCTGGGAATACCAGGTGCTGTAAGCTTTTTGTCACTGCCTTGTGGAATTTCAACTCTTTGTCCGTTTTTTCCCACAAGGCTGAAATATGTGCCCTCGCTTTGAAATAAGTAAGCAAGGTTAGTTTGTATTTCATCCAACAATCTGTGCTACAAATTATGGCTACAGTATATGCAATTTCATCCATTTTTTGAGATTGCCTTTCGCTTACGGCCACACCGGCCTGAGTACGCCTGATCTCGTCCGATCTCGGAAGCTAAGCAGGGTCGGGCCTGGTTAGTACTTGGATGGGAGACCGCCTGGGAATACCAGGTGCTGTAAGCTTTTTGTCACTGCCCAGTGGAATTTCAACTCTTTGTCCGTTTTTTCCCACAAGGCTTAAATATGTGCCCTCGCTTTGAAATAAGTAAGCAAGGTTAGTTTGTATTTCATCCAACAATCTGTGCTACAAATTATGGCTACAGTATATGCAATTTCTTCCACTTTTTGAGTGACACAAAGATGCTTATCTAAATGGTGGAAATGCAACAGCTGTTAATCAGGCTCACTTTGACTTTACATAGTGCACCAAGAGATAGTTTCTCGTTTACGGCCACACCGGCCTGAGTACGCCTGATCTCGTCCGATCTCGGAAGCTAAGCAGGGTCGGGCCTGGTTAGTACTTGAATGGGAGACCGCCTGGGAATACCAGGTGCTGTAAGCTTTTTGTCACTGCCTTGTGGAATTTCAACTCTTTGTCCGTTTTTTCCCACAAGGCTGAAATATGTGCCCTCGCTTTGAAATAAGTAAGCAAGGTTAGTTTGTATTTCATCCAACAATCTGTGCTACAAATTATGGCTACAGTATATGCAATTTCATCCACTTTTTGAGATTGCCTTTCGCTTGCGGCCACACCGGCCTGAGTACGCCTGATCTCGTCCGATCTTGGAAGCTAAGCAGGGTCGGGCCTGGTTAGTACTTGGATGGGAGACCGCCTGGGAATACCAGGTGCTGTAAGCTTTTTGTCACTGCCTTGTGGAATTTCAACTCTTTGTCCGTTTTTTCCCACAAGGCTGAAATATGTGCCCTCGCTTTGAAATAAGTAAGCAAGGTTAGTTTGTATTTCATCCAACAATCTGTGCTACAAATTATGGCTACAGTATATGCAATTTCTTCCACTTTTTGAGTGACACAAAGATGCTTATCTAAATGGTGGAAATGCAACAGCTGTTAATCAGGCTCACTTTGACTTTACATAGTGCACCAAGAGATAGTTTCTCGCTTACGGCCACACCGGCCTGAGTACGCCTGATCTCGTCCGATCTCGGAAGCTAAGCAGGGTCGGGCCTGGTTAGTACTTGAATGGGAGACCGCCTGGGAATACCAGGTGCTGTAAGCTTTTTGTCACTGCCTTGTGGAATTTCAACTCTTTGTCCGTTTTTTCCCACAAGGCTGAAATATGTGCCCTCGCTTTGAAATAAGTAAGCAAGGTTAGTTTGTATTTCATCCAACAATCTGTGCTACAAATTATGGCTACAGTATATGCAATTTCATCCACTTTTTGAGATTTTGCTTTTCGCTTGCGGCCACACCGGCCTGAGTACGCCTGATCTCGTCCGATCTCGGAAGCTAAGCAGGGTCGGGCCTGGTTAGTACTTGGATGGGAGACCGCCTGGGAATACCAGGTGCTGTAAGCTTTTTGTCACTGCCTTGTGGAATTTCAACTCTTTGTCCGTTTTTTCCCACAAGGCTGAAATATGTGCCCTCGCTTTGAAATAAGTAAGCAAGGTTAGTTTGTATTTCATCCAACAATCTGTGCTACAAATTATGGCTACAGTATATGCAATTTCATCCACTTTTTGAGATTGCCTTTCGCTTACGGCCACACCGGCCTGAGTACGCCTGATCTAGTCCGATCTCGGAAGCTAAGCAGGGTCGGGCCTGGTTAGTACTTGGATGGGAGACCGCCTGGGAATACCAGGTGCTGTAAGCTTTTTGTCACTGCCTTGTGGAATTTCAACTCTTTGTCCGTTTTTTCCCACAAGGCTGAAATATGTGCCCTCGCTTTGAAATAAGTAAGCAAGGTTAGTTTGTATTTCATCCAACAATCTGTGCTACAAATTATGGCTACAGTATATGCAATTTCTTCCACTTTTTGAGTGACACAAAGATGCTTATCTAAATGGTGGAAATGCAACAGCTGTTAATCAGGCTCACTTTGACTTTACATAGTGCACCAAGAGATAGTTTCTCGCTTACGGCCACACCGGCCTGAGTACGCCTGATCTCGTCCGATCTCGGAAGCTAAGCAGGGTCGGGCCTGGTTAGTACTTGGATGGGAGACCGCCTGGGAATACCAGGTGCTGTAAGCTTTTTGTCACTGCCTTGTGGAATTTCAACTCTTTGTCCGTTTTTTCCCACAAGGCTGAAATATGTGCCCTCGCTTTGAAATAAGTAAGCAAGGTTAGTTTGTATTTCATCCAACAATCTGTGCTACAAATTATGGCTACAGTATATGCAATTTCATCCATTTTTTGAGATTGCCTTTCGCTTACGGCCACACCGGCCTGAGTACGCCTGATCTCGTCCGATCTCGGAAGCTAAGCAGGGTCGGGCCTGGTTAGTACTTGGATGGGAGACCGCCTGGGAATACCAGGTGCTGTAAGCTTTTTGTCACTGCCCAGTGGAATTTCAACTCTTTGTCCGTTTTTTCCCACAAGGCTTAAATATGTGCCCTCGCTTTGAAATAAGTAAGCAAGGTTAGTTTGTATTTCATCCAACAATCTGTGCTACAAATTATGGCTACAGTATATGCAATTTCTTCCACTTTTTGAGTGACACAAAGATGCTTATCTAAATGGTGGAAATGCAACAGCTGTTAATCAGGCTCACTTTGACTTTACATAGTGCACCAAGAGATAGTTTCTCGTTTACGGCCACACCGGCCTGAGTACGCCTGATCTCGTCCGATCTCGGAAGCTAAGCAGGGTCGGGCCTGGTTAGTACTTGAATGGGAGACCGCCTGGGAATACCAGGTGCTGTAAGCGTTTTGTCACTGCCTTGTGGAATTTCAACTCTTTGTCCGTTTTTTCCCACAAGGCTGAAATATGTGCCCTCGCTTTGAAATAAGTAAGCAAGGTTAGTTTGTATTTCATCCAACAATCTGTGCTACAAATTATGGCTACAGTATATGCAATTTCATCCACTTTTTGAGATTGCCTTTCGCTTGCGGCCACACCGGCCTGAGTACGCCTGATCTCGTCCGATCTTGGAAGCTAAGCAGGGTCGGGCCTGGTTAGTACTTGGATGGGAGACCGCCTGGGAATACCAGGTGCTGTAAGCTTTTTGTCACTGCCTTGTGGAATTTCAACTCTTTGTCCGTTTTTTCCCACAAGGCTGAAATATGTGCCCTCGCTTTGAAATAAGTAAGCAAGGTTAGTTTGTATTTCATCCAACAATCTGTGCTACAAATTATGGCTACAGTATATGCAATTTCTTCCACTTTTTGAGTGACACAAAGATGCTTATCTAAATGGTGGAAATGCAACAGCTGTTAATCAGGCTCACTTTGACTTTACATAGTGCACCAAGAGATAGTTTCTCGTTTACGGCCACACCGGCCTGAGTACGCCTGATCTCGTCCGATCTCGGAAGCTAAGCAGGGTCGGGCCTGGTTAGTACTTGAATGGGAGACCGCCTGGGAATACCAGGTGCTGTAAGCTTTTTGTCACTGCCTTGTGGAATTTCAACTCTTTGTCCGTTTTTTCCCACAAGGCTGAAATATGTGCCCTCGCTTTGAAATAAGTAAGCAAGGTTAGTTTGTATTTCATCCAACAATCTGTGCTACAAATTATGGCTACAGTATATGCAATTTCATCCATTTTTTGAGATTGCCTTTCGCTTACGGCCACACCGGCCTGAGTACGCCTGATCTCGTCCGATCTCGGAAGCTAAGCAGGGTCGGGCCTGGTTAGTACTTGGATGGGAGACCGCCTGGGAATACCAGGTGCTGTAAGCTTTTTGTCACTGCCCAGTGGAATTTCAACTCTTTGTCCGTTTTTTCCCACAAGGCTTAAATATGTGCCCTCGCTTTGAAATAAGTAAGCAAGGTTAGTTTGTATTTCATCCAACAATCTGTGCTACAAATTATGGCTACAGTATATGCAATTTCTTCCACTTTTTGAGTGACACAAAGATGCTTATCTAAATGGTGGAAATGCAACAGCTGTTAATCAGGCTCACTTTGACTTTACATAGTGCACCAAGAGATAGTTTCTCGCTTACGGCCACACCGGCCTGAGTACGCCTGATCTCGTCCGATCTCGGAAGCTAAGCAGGGTCGGGCCTGGTTAGTACTTGAATGGGAGACCGCCTGGGAATACCAGGTGCTGTAAGCTTTTTGTCACTGCCTTGTGGAATTTCAACTCTTTGTCCGTTTTTTCCCACAAGGCTGAAATATGTGCCCTCGCTTTGAAATAAGTAAGCAAGGTTAGTTTGTATTTCATCCAACAATCTGTGCTACAAATTATGGCTACAGTATATGCAATTTCATCCACTTTTTGAGATTTTGCTTTTCGCTTGCGGCCACACCGGCCTGAGTACGCCTGATCTCGTCCGATCTCGGAAGCTAAGCAGGGTCGGGCCTGGTTAGTACTTGGATGGGAGACCGCCTGGGAATACCAGGTGCTGTAAGCTTTTTGTCACTGCCTTGTGGAATTTCAACTCTTTGTCCGTTTTTTCCCACAAGGCTGAAATATGTGCCCTCGCTTTGAAATAAGTAAGCAAGGTTAGTTTGTATTTCATCCAACAATCTGTGCTACAAATTATGGCTACAGTATATGCAATTTCATCCATTTTTTGAGATTGCCTTTCGCTTACGGCCACACCGGCCTGAGTACGCCTGATCTCGTCCGATCTCGGAAGCTAAGCAGGGTCGGGCCTGGTTAGTACTTGGATGGGAGACCGCCTGGGAATACCAGGTGCTGTAAGCTTTTTGTCACTGCCCAGTGGAATTTCAACTCTTTGTCCGTTTTTTCCCACAAGGCTTAAATATGTGCCCTCGCTTTGAAATAAGTAAGCAAGGTTAGTTTGTATTTCATCCAACAATCTGTGCTACAAATTATGGCTACAGTATATGCAATTTCTTCCACTTTTTGAGTGACACAAAGATGCTTATCTAAATGGTGGAAATGCAACAGCTGTTAATCAGGCTCACTTTGACTTTACATAGTGCACCAAGAGATAGTTTCTCGTTTACGGCCACACCGGCCTGAGTACGCCTGATCTCGTCCGATCTCGGAAGCTAAGCAGGGTCGGGCCTGGTTAGTACTTGAATGGGAGACCGCCTGGGAATACCAGGTGCTGTAAGCTTTTTGTCACTGCCTTGTGGAATTTCAACTCTTTGTCCGTTTTTTCCCACAAGGCTGAAATATGTGCCCTCGCTTTGAAATAAGTAAGCAAGGTTAGTTTGTATTTCATCCAACAATCTGTGCTACAAATTATGGCTACAGTATATGCAATTTCATCCACTTTTTGAGATTGCCTTTCGCTTGCGGCCACACCGGCCTGAGTACGCCTGATCTCGTCCGATCTTGGAAGCTAAGCAGGGTCGGGCCTGGTTAGTACTTGGATGGGAGACCGCCTGGGAATACCAGGTGCTGTAAGCTTTTTGTCACTGCCTTGTGGAATTTCAACTCTTTGTCCGTTTTTTCCCACAAGGCTGAAATATGTGCCCTCGCTTTGAAATAAGTAAGCAAGGTTAGTTTGTATTTCATCCAACAATCTGTGCTACAAATTATGGCTACAGTATATGCAATTTCTTCCACTTTTTGAGTGACACAAAGATGCTTATCTAAATGGTGGAAATGCAACAGCTGTTAATCAGGCTCACTTTGACTTTACATAGTGCACCAAGAGATAGTTTCTCGTTTACGGCCACACCGGCCTGAGTACGCCTGATCTCGTCCGATCTCGGAAGCTAAGCAGGGTCGGGCCTGGTTAGTACTTGAATGGGAGACCGCCTGGGAATACCAGGTGCTGTAAGCTTTTTGTCACTGCCTTGTGGAATTTCAACTCTTTGTCCGTTTTTTCCCACAAGGCTGAAATATGTGCCCTCGCTTTGAAATAAGTAAGCAAGGTTAGTTTGTATTTCATCCAACAATCTGTGCTACAAATTATGGCTACAGTATATGCAATTTCATCCATTTTTTGAGATTGCCTTTCGCTTACGGCCACACCGGCCTGAGTACGCCTGATCTCGTCCGATCTCGGAAGCTAAGCAGGGTCGGGCCTGGTTAGTACTTGGATGGGAGACCGCCTGGGAATACCAGGTGCTGTAAGCTTTTTGTCACTGCCCAGTGGAATTTCAACTCTTTGTCCGTTTTTTCCCACAAGGCTTAAATATGTGCCCTCGCTTTGAAATAAGTAAGCAAGGTTAGTTTGTATTTCATCCAACAATCTGTGCTACAAATTATGGCTACAGTATATGCAATTTCTTCCACTTTTTGAGTGACACAAAGATGCTTATCTAAATGGTGGAAATGCAACAGCTGTTAATCAGGCTCACTTTGACTTTACATAGTGCACCAAGAGATAGTTTCTCGTTTACGGCCACACCGGCCTGAGTACGCCTGATCTCGTCCGATCTCGGAAGCTAAGCAGGGTCGGGCCTGGTTAGTACTTGAATGGGAGACCGCCTGGGAATACCAGGTGCTGTAAGCTTTTTGTCACTGCCTTGTGGAATTTCAACTCTTTGTCCGTTTTTTCCCACAAGGCTGAAATATGTGCCCTCGCTTTGAAATAAGTAAGCAAGGTTAGTTTGTATTTCATCCAACAATCTGTGCTACAAATTATGGCTACAGTATATGCAATTTCATCCACTTTTTGAGATTGCCTTTCGCTTGCGGCCACACCGGCTTGAGTACGCCTGATCTCGTCCGATCTTGGAAGCTAAGCAGGGTCGGGCCTGGTTAGTACTTGGATGGGAGACCGCCTGGGAATACCAGGTGCTGTAAGCTTTTTGTCACTGCCTTGTGGAATTTCAACTCTTTGTCCGTTTTTTCCCACAAGGCTGAAATATGTGCCCTCGCTTTGAAATAAGTAAGCAAGGTTAGTTTGTATTTCATCCAACAATCTGTGCTACAAATTATGGCTACAGTATATGCAATTTCTTCCACTTTTTGAGTGACACAAAGATGCTTATCTAAATGGTGGAAATGCAACAGCTGTTAATCAGGCTCACTTTGACTTTACATAGTGCACCAAGAGATAGTTTCTCGCTTACGGCCACACCGGCCTGAGTACGCCTGATCTCGTCCGATCTCGGAAGCTAAGCAGGGTCGGGCCTGGTTAGTACTTGAATGGGAGACCGCCTGGGAATACCAGGTGCTGTAAGCTTTTTGTCACTGCCTTGTGGAATTTCAACTCTTTGTCCGTTTTTTCCCACAAGGCTGAAATATGTGCCCTCGCTTTGAAATAAGTAAGCAAGGTTAGTTTGTATTTCATCCAACAATCTGTGCTACAAATTATGGCTACAGTATATGCAATTTCATCCACTTTTTGAGATTGCCTTTCGCTTGCGGCCACACCGGCCTGAGTACGCCTGATCTCGTCCGATCTCGGAAGCTAAGCAGGGTCGGGCCTGGTTAGTACTTGAATGGGAGACCGCCTGGGAATACCAGGTGCTGTAAGCTTTTTGTCACTGCCTTGTGGAATTTCAACTCTTTGTCCGTTTTTTCCCACAAGGCTGAAATATGTGCCCTCGCTTTGAAATAAGTAAGCAAGGTTAGTTTGTATTTCATCCAACAATCTGTGCTACAAATTATGGCTACAGTATATGCAATTTCATCCATTTTTTGAGATTGCCTTTCGCTTACGGCCACACCGGCCTGAGTACGCCTGATCTCGTCCGATCTCGGAAGCTAAGCAGGGTCGGGCCTGGTTAGTACTTGGATGGGAGACCGCCTGGGAATACCAGGTGCTGTAAGCTTTTTGTCACTGCCCAGTGGAATTTCAACTCTTTGTCCGTTTTTTCCCACAAGGCTTAAATATGTGCCCTCGCTTTGAAATAAGTAAGCAAGGTTAGTTTGTATTTCATCCAACAATCTGTGCTACAAATTATGGCTACAGTATATGCAATTTCTTCCACTTTTTGAGTGACACAAAGATGCTTATCTAAATGGTGGAAATGCAACAGCTGTTAATCAGGCTCACTTTGACTTTACATAGTGCACCAAGAGATAGTTTCTCGTTTACGGCCACACCGGCCTGAGTACGCCTGATCTCGTCCGATCTCGGAAGCTAAGCAGGGTCGGGCCTGGTTAGTACTTGAATGGGAGACCGCCTGGGAATACCAGGTGCTGTAAGCTTTTTGTCACTGCCTTGTGGAATTTCAACTCTTTGTCCGTTTTTTCCCACAAGGCTGAAATATGTGCCCTCGCTTTGAAATAAGTAAGCAAGGTTAGTTTGTATTTCATCCAACAATCTGTGCTACAAATTATGGCTACAGTATATGCAATTTCATCCACTTTTTGAGATTGCCTTTCGCTTGCGGCCACACCGGCCTGAGTACGCCTGATCTCGTCCGATCTTGGAAGCTAAGCAGGGTCGGGCCTGGTTAGTACTTGGATGGGAGACCGCCTGGGAATACCAGGTGCTGTAAGCTTTTTGTCACTGCCTTGTGGAATTTCAACTCTTTGTCCGTTTTTTCCCACAAGGCTGAAATATGTGCCCTCGCTTTGAAATAAGTAAGCAAGGTTAGTTTGTATTTCATCCAACAATCTGTGCTACAAATTATGGCTACAGTATATGCAATTTCTTCCACTTTTTGAGTGACACAAAGATGCTTATCTAAATGGTGGAAATGCAACAGCTGTTAATCAGGCTCACTTTGACTTTACATAGTGCACCAAGAGATAGTTTCTCGCTTACGGCCACACCGGCCTGAGTACGCCTGATCTCGTCCGATCTCGGAAGCTAAGCAGGGTCGGGCCTGGTTAGTACTTGAATGGGAGACCGCCTGGGAATACCAGGTGCTGTAAGCTTTTTGTCACTGCCTTGTGGAATTTCAACTCTTTGTCCGTTTTTTCCCACAAGGCTGAAATATGTGCCCTCGCTTTGAAATAAGTAAGCAAGGTTAGTTTGTATTTCATCCAACAATCTGTGCTACAAATTATGGCTACAGTATATGCAATTTCATCCATTTTTTGAGATTGCCTTTCGCTTACGGCCACACCGGCCTGAGTACGCCTGATCTCGTCCGATCTCGGAAGCTAAGCAGGGTCGGGCCTGGTTAGTACTTGGATGGGAGACCGCCTGGGAATACCAGGTGCTGTAAGCTTTTTGTCACTGCCCAGTGGAATTTCAACTCTTTGTCCGTTTTTTCCCACAAGGCTTAAATATGTGCCCTCGCTTTGAAATAAGTAAGCAAGGTTAGTTTGTATTTCATCCAACAATCTGTGCTACAAATTATGGCTACAGTATATGCAATTTCTTCCACTTTTTGAGTGACACAAAGATGCTTATCTAAATGGTGGAAATGCAACAGCTGTTAATCAGGCTCACTTTGACTTTACATAGTGCACCAAGAGATAGTTTCTCGTTTACGGCCACACCGGCCTGAGTACGCCTGATCTCGTCCGATCTCGGAAGCTAAGCAGGGTCGGGCCTGGTTAGTACTTGAATGGGAGACCGCCTGGGAATACCAGGTGCTGTAAGCTTTTTGTCACTGCCTTGTGGAATTTCAACTCTTTGTCCGTTTTTTCCCACAAGGCTGAAATATGTGCCCTCGCTTTGAAATAAGTAAGCAAGGTTAGTTTGTATTTCATCCAACAATCTGTGCTACAAATTATGGCTACAGTATATGCAATTTCATCCACTTTTTGAGATTGCCTTTCGCTTGCGGCCACACCGGCCTGAGTACGCCTGATCTCGTCCGATCTTGGAAGCTAAGCAGGGTCGGGCCTGGTTAGTACTTGGATGGGAGACCGCCTGGGAATACCAGGTGCTGTAAGCTTTTTGTCACTGCCTTGTGGAATTTCAACTCTTTGTCCGTTTTTTCCCACAAGGCTGAAATATGTGCCCTCGCTTTGAAATAAGTAAGCAAGGTTAGTTTGTATTTCATCCAACAATCTGTGCTACAAATTATGGCTACAGTATATGCAATTTCTTCCACTTTTTGAGTGACACAAAGATGCTTATCTAAATGGTGGAAATGCAACAGCTGTTAATCAGGCTCACTTTGACTTTACATAGTGCACCAAGAGATAGTTTCTCGCTTACGGCCACACCGGCCTGAGTACGCCTGATCTCGTCCGATCTCGGAAGCTAAGCAGGGTCGGGCCTGGTTAGTACTTGAATGGGAGACCGCCTGGGAATACCAGGTGCTGTAAGCTTTTTGTCACTGCCTTGTGGAATTTCAACTCTTTGTCCGTTTTTTCCCACAAGGCTGAAATATGTGCCCTCGCTTTGAAATAAGTAAGCAAGGTTAGTTTGTATTTCATCCAACAATCTGTGCTACAAATTATGGCTACAGTATATGCAATTTCATCCACTTTTTGAGATTGCCTTTCGCTTGCGGCCACACCGGCCTGAGTACGCCTGATCTCGTCCGATCTTGGAAGCTAAGCAGGGTCGGGCCTGGTTAGTACTTGGATGGGAGACCGCCTGGGAATACCAGGTGCTGTAAGCTTTTTGTCACTGCCTTGTGGAATTTCAACTCTTTGTCCGTTTTTTCCCACAAGGCTGAAATATGTGCCCTCGCTTTGAAATAAGTAAGCAAGGTTAGTTTGTATTTCATCCAACAATCTGTGCTACAAATTATGGCTACAGTATATGCAATTTCATCCACTTTTTGAGATTGCCTTTCGCTTGCGGCCACACCGGCCTGAGTACGCCTGATCTCGTCCGATCTTGGAAGCTAAGCAGGGTCGGGCCTGGTTAGTACTTGGATGGGAGACCGCCTGGGAATACCAGGTGCTGTAAGCTTTTTGTCACTGCCTTGTGGAATTTCAACTCTTTGTCCGTTTTTTCCCACAAGGCTGAAATATGTGCCCTCGCTTTGAAATAAGTAAGCAAGGTTAGTTTGTATTTCATCCAACAATCTGTGCTACAAATTATGGCTACAGTATATGCAATTTCTTCCACTTTTTGAGTGACACAAAGATGCTTATCTAAATGGTGGAAATGCAACAGCTGTTAATCAGGCTCACTTTGACTTTACATAGTGCACCAAGAGATAGTTTCTCGCTTACGGCCACACCGGCCTGAGTACGCCTGATCTCGTCCGATCTCGGAAGCTAAGCAGGGTCGGGCCTGGTTAGTACTTGAATGGGAGACCGCCTGGGAATACCAGGTGCTGTAAGCTTTTTGTCACTGCCTTGTGGAATTTCAACTCTTTGTCCGTTTTTTCCCACAAGGCTGAAATATGTGCCCTCGCTTTGAAATAAGTAAGCAAGGTTAGTTTGTATTTCATCCAACAATCTGTGCTACAAATTATGGCTACAGTATATGCAATTTCATCCATTTTTTGAGATTGCCTTTCGCTTACGGCCACACCGGCCTGAGTACGCCTGATCTCGTCCGATCTCGGAAGCTAAGCAGGGTCGGGCCTGGTTAGTACTTGGATGGGAGACCGCCTGGGAATACCAGGTGCTGTAAGCTTTTTGTCACTGCCCAGTGGAATTTCAACTCTTTGTCCGTTTTTTCCCACAAGGCTTAAATATGTGCCCTCGCTTTGAAATAAGTAAGCAAGGTTAGTTTGTATTTCATCCAACAATCTGTGCTACAAATTATGGCTACAGTATATGCAATTTCTTCCACTTTTTGAGTGACACAAAGATGCTTATCTAAATGGTGGAAATGCAACAGCTGTTAATCAGGCTCACTTTGACTTTACATAGTGCACCAAGAGATAGTTTCTCGTTTACGGCCACACCGGCCTGAGTACGCCTGATCTCGTCCGATCTCGGAAGCTAAGCAGGGTCGGGCCTGGTTAGTACTTGAATGGGAGACCGCCTGGGAATACCAGGTGCTGTAAGCTTTTTGTCACTGCCTTGTGGAATTTCAACTCTTTGTCCGTTTTTTCCCACAAGGCTGAAATATGTGCCCTCGCTTTGAAATAAGTAAGCAAGGTTAGTTTGTATTTCATCCAACAATCTGTGCTACAAATTATGGCTACAGTATATGCAATTTCTTCCACTTTTTGAGTGACACAAAGATGCTTATCTAAATGGTGGAAATGCAACAGCTGTTAATCAGGCTCACTTTGACTTTACATAGTGCACCAAGAGATAGTTTCTCGCTTACGGCCACACCGGCCTGAGTACGCCTGATCTCGTCCGATCTCGGAAGCTAAGCAGGGTCGGGCCTGGTTAGTACTTGAATGGGAGACCGCCTGGGAATACCAGGTGCTGTAAGCTTTTTGTCACTGCCTTGTGGAATTTCAACTCTTTGTCCGTTTTTTCCCACAAGGCTGAAATATGTGCCCTCGCTTTGAAATAAGTAAGCAAGGTTAGTTTGTATTTCATCCAACAATCTGTGCTACAAATTATGGCTACAGTATATGCAATTTCATCCATTTTTTGAGATTGCCTTTCGCTTACGGCCACACCGGCCTGAGTACGCCTGATCTCGTCCGATCTCGGAAGCTAAGCAGGGTCGGGCCTGGTTAGTACTTGGATGGGAGACCGCCTGGGAATACCAGGTGCTGTAAGCTTTTTGTCACTGCCCAGTGGAATTTCAACTCTTTGTCCGTTTTTTCCCACAAGGCTTAAATATGTGCCCTCGCTTTGAAATAAGTAAGCAAGGTTAGTTTGTATTTCATCCAACAATCTGTGCTACAAATTATGGCTACAGTATATGCAATTTCTTCCACTTTTTGAGTGACACAAAGATGCTTATCTAAATGGTGGAAATGCAACAGCTGTTAATCAGGCTCACTTTGACTTTACATAGTGCACCAAGAGATAGTTTCTCGCTTACGGCCACACCGGCCTGAGTACGCCTGATCTCGTCCGATCTCGGAAGCTAAGCAGGGTCGGGCCTGGTTAGTACTTGAATGGGAGACCGCCTGGGAATACCAGGTGCTGTAAGCTTTTTGTCACTGCCTTGTGGAATTTCAACTCTTTGTCCGTTTTTTCCCACAAGGCTGAAATATGTGCCCTCGCTTTGAAATAAGTAAGCAAGGTTAGTTTGTATTTCATCCAACAATCTGTGCTACAAATTATGGCTACAGTATATGCAATTTCATCCACTTTTTGAGATTGCCTTTCGCTTGCGGCCACACCGGCCTGAGTACGCCTGATCTCGTCCGATCTCGGAAGCTAAGCAGGGTCGGGCCTGGTTAGTACTTGAATGGGAGACCGCCTGGGAATACCAGGTGCTGTAAGCTTTTTGTCACTGCCTTGTGGAATTTCAACTCTTTGTCCGTTTTTTCCCACAAGGCTGAAATATGTGCCCTCGCTTTGAAATAAGTAAGCAAGGTTAGTTTGTATTTCATCCAACAATCTGTGCTACAAATTATGGCTACAGTATATGCAATTTCATCCATTTTTTGAGATTGCCTTTCGCTTACGGCCACACCGGCCTGAGTACGCCTGATCTCGTCCGATCTCGGAAGCTAAGCAGGGTCGGGCCTGGTTAGTACTTGGATGGGAGACCGCCTGGGAATACCAGGTGCTGTAAGCTTTTTGTCACTGCCCAGTGGAATTTCAACTCTTTGTCCGTTTTTTCCCACAAGGCTTAAATATGTGCCCTCGCTTTGAAATAAGTAAGCAAGGTTAGTTTGTATTTCATCCAACAATCTGTGCTACAAATTATGGCTACAGTATATGCAATTTCTTCCACTTTTTGAGTGACACAAAGATGCTTATCTAAATGGTGGAAATGCAACAGCTGTTAATCAGGCTCACTTTGACTTTACATAGTGCACCAAGAGATAGTTTCTCGTTTACGGCCACACCGGCCTGAGTACGCCTGATCTCGTCCGATCTCGGAAGCTAAGCAGGGTCGGGCCTGGTTAGTACTTGAATGGGAGACCGCCTGGGAATACCAGGTGCTGTAAGCTTTTTGTCACTGCCTTGTGGAATTTCAACTCTTTGTCCGTTTTTTCCCACAAGGCTGAAATATGTGCCCTCGCTTTGAAATAAGTAAGCAAGGTTAGTTTGTATTTCATCCAACAATCTGTGCTACAAATTATGGCTACAGTATATGCAATTTCATCCACTTTTTGAGATTGCCTTTCGCTTGCGGCCACACCGGCCTGAGTATGCCTGATCTCGTCCGATCTTGGAAGCTAAGCAGGGTCGGGCCTGGTTAGTACTTGGATGGGAGACCGCCTGGGAATACCAGGTGCTGTAAGCTTTTTGTCACTGCCTTGTGGAATTTCAACTCTTTGTCCGTTTTTTCCCACAAGGCTGAAATATGTGCCCTCGCTTTGAAATAAGTAAGCAAGGTTAGTTTGTATTTCATCCAACAATCTGTGCTACAAATTATGGCTACAGTATATGCAATTTCTTCCACTTTTTGAGTGACACAAAGATGCTTATCTAAATGGTGGAAATGCAACAGCTGTTAATCAGGCTCACTTTGACTTTACATAGTGCACCAAGAGATAGTTTCTCGCTTACGGCCACACCGGCCTGAGTACGCCTGATCTCGTCCGATCTCGGAAGCTAAGCAGGGTCGGGCCTGGTTAGTACTTGAATGGGAGACCGCCTGGGAATACCAGGTGCTGTAAGCTTTTTGTCACTGCCTTGTGGAATTTCAACTCTTTGTCCGTTTTTTCCCACAAGGCTGAAATATGTGCCCTCGCTTTGAAATAAGTAAGCAAGGTTAGTTTGTATTTCATCCAACAATCTGTGCTACAAATTATGGCTACAGTATATGCAATTTCATCCATTTTTTGAGATTGCCTTTCGCTTACGGCCACACCGGCCTGAGTACGCCTGATCTCGTCCGATCTCGGAAGCTAAGCAGGGTCGGGCCTGGTTAGTACTTGGATGGGAGACCGCCTGGGAATACCAGGTGCTGTAAGCTTTTTGTCACTGCCCAGTGGAATTTCAACTCTTTGTCCGTTTTTTCCCACAAGGCTTAAATATGTGCCCTCGCTTTGAAATAAGTAAGCAAGGTTAGTTTGTATTTCATCCAACAATCTGTGCTACAAATTATGGCTACAGTATATGCAATTTCTTCCACTTTTTGAGTGACACAAAGATGCTTATCTAAATGGTGGAAATGCAACAGCTGTTAATCAGGCTCACTTTGACTTTACATAGT
This sequence comes from Oncorhynchus mykiss, assembly GCF_013265735.2. Lineage (NCBI taxonomy): Eukaryota > Metazoa > Chordata > Actinopteri > Salmoniformes > Salmonidae > Oncorhynchus > Oncorhynchus mykiss. Next base: position 26,392 of record NW_023493887.1, on the reverse strand, counting down.
GCACCAAGAGATAGTTTCTCGTTTACGGCCACACCGGCCTGAGTACGCCTGATCTCGTCCGATCTCGGAAGCTAAGCAGGGTCGGGCCTGGTTAGTACTTGAATGGGAGACCGCCTGGGAATACCAGGTGCTGTAAGCTTTTTGTCACTGCCTTGTGGAATTTCAACTCTTTGTCCGTTTTTTCCCACAAGGCTGAAATATGTGCCCTCGCTTTGAAATAAGTAAGCAAGGTTAGTTTGTATTTCATCCAACAATCTGTGCTACAAATTATGGCTACAGTATATGCAATTTCATCCACTTTTTGAGATTGCCTTTCGCTTGCGGCCACACCGGCCTGAGTACGCCTGATCTCGTCCGATCTTGGAAGCTAAGCAGGGTCGGGCCTGGTTAGTACTTGGATGGGAGACCGCCTGGGAATACCAGGTGCTGTAAGCTTTTTGTCACTGCCTTGTGGAATTTCAACTCTTTGTCCGTTTTTTCCCACAAGGCTGAAATATGTGCCCTCGCTTTGAAATAAGTAAGCAAGGTTAGTTTGTATTTCATCCAACAATCTGTGCTACAAATTATGGCTACAGTATATGCAATTTCTTCCACTTTTTGAGTGACACAAAGATGCTTATCTAAATGGTGGAAATGCAACAGCTGTTAATCAGGCTCACTTTGACTTTACATAGTGCACCAAGAGATAGTTTCTCGCTTACGGCCACACCGGCCTGAGTACGCCTGATCTCGTCCGATCTCGGAAGCTAAGCAGGGTCGGGCCTGGTTAGTACTTGAATGGGAGACCGCCTGGGAATACCAGGTGCTGTAAGCTTTTTGTCACTGCCTTGTGGAATTTCAACTCTTTGTCCGTTTTTTCCCACAAGGCTGAAATATGTGCCCTCGCTTTGAAATAAGTAAGCAAGGTTAGTTTGTATTTCATCCAACAATCTGTGCTACAAATTATGGCTACAGTATATGCAATTTCATCCACTTTTTGAGATTGCCTTTCGCTTGCGGCCACACCGGCCTGAGTACGCCTGATCTCGTCCGATCTTGGAAGCTAAGCAGGGTCGGGCCTGGTTAGTACTTGGATGGGAGACCGCCTGGGAATACCAGGTGCTGTAAGCTTTTTGTCACTGCCTTGTGGAATTTCAACTCTTTGTCCGTTTTTTCCCACAAGGCTGAAATATGTGCCCTCGCTTTGAAATAAGTAAGCAAGGTTAGTTTGTATTTCATCCAACAATCTGTGCTACAAATTATGGCTACAGTATATGCAATTTCATCCACTTTTTGAGATTGCCTTTCGCTTGCGGCCACACCGGCCTGAGTACGCCTGATCTCGTCCGATCTTGGAAGCTAAGCAGGGTCGGGCCTGGTTAGTACTTGGATGGGAGACCGCCTGGGAATACCAGGTGCTGTAAGCTTTTTGTCACTGCCTTGTGGAATTTCAACTCTTTGTCCGTTTTTTCCCACAAGGCTGAAATATGTGCCCTCGCTTTGAAATAAGTAAGCAAGGTTAGTTTGTATTTCATCCAACAATCTGTGCTACAAATTATGGCTACAGTATATGCAATTTCTTCCACTTTTTGAGTGACACAAAGATGCTTATCTAAATGGTGGAAATGCAACAGCTGTTAATCAGGCTCACTTTGACTTTACATAGTGCACCAAGAGATAGTTTCTCGCTTACGGCCACACCGGCCTGAGTACGCCTGATCTCGTCCGATCTCGGAAGCTAAGCAGGGTCGGGCCTGGTTAGTACTTGAATGGGAGACCGCCTGGGAATACCAGGTGCTGTAAGCTTTTTGTCACTGCCTTGTGGAATTTCAACTCTTTGTCCGTTTTTTCCCACAAGGCTGAAATATGTGCCCTCGCTTTGAAATAAGTAAGCAAGGTTAGTTTGTATTTCATCCAACAATCTGTGCTACAAATTATGGCTACAGTATATGCAATTTCATCCATTTTTTGAGATTGCCTTTCGCTTACGGCCACACCGGCCTGAGTACGCCTGATCTCGTCCGATCTCGGAAGCTAAGCAGGGTCGGGCCTGGTTAGTACTTGGATGGGAGACCGCCTGGGAATACCAGGTGCTGTAAGCTTTTTGTCACTGCCCAGTGGAATTTCAACTCTTTGTCCGTTTTTTCCCACAAGGCTTAAATATGTGCCCTCGCTTTGAAATAAGTAAGCAAGGTTAGTTTGTATTTCATCCAACAATCTGTGCTACAAATTATGGCTACAGTATATGCAATTTCTTCCACTTTTTGAGTGACACAAAGATGCTTATCTAAATGGTGGAAATGCAACAGCTGTTAATCAGGCTCACTTTGACTTTACATAGTGCACCAAGAGATAGTTTCTCGTTTACGGCCACACCGGCCTGAGTACGCCTGATCTCGTCCGATCTCGGAAGCTAAGCAGGGTCGGGCCTGGTTAGTACTTGAATGGGAGACCGCCTGGGAATACCAGGTGCTGTAAGCTTTTTGTCACTGCCTTGTGGAATTTCAACTCTTTGTCCGTTTTTTCCCACAAGGCTGAAATATGTGCCCTCGCTTTGAAATAAGTAAGCAAGGTTAGTTTGTATTTCATCCAACAATCTGTGCTACAAATTATGGCTACAGTATATGCAATTTCTTCCACTTTTTGAGTGACACAAAGATGCTTATCTAAATGGTGGAAATGCAACAGCTGTTAATCAGGCTCACTTTGACTTTACATAGTGCACCAAGAGATAGTTTCTCGCTTACGGCCACACCGGCCTGAGTACGCCTGATCTCGTCCGATCTCGGAAGCTAAGCAGGGTCGGGCCTGGTTAGTACTTGAATGGGAGACCGCCTGGGAATACCAGGTGCTGTAAGCTTTTTGTCACTGCCTTGTGGAATTTCAACTCTTTGTCCGTTTTTTCCCACAAGGCTGAAATATGTGCCCTCGCTTTGAAATAAGTAAGCAAGGTTAGTTTGTATTTCATCCAACAATCTGTGCTACAAATTATGGCTACAGTATATGCAATTTCATCCATTTTTTGAGATTGCCTTTCGCTTACGGCCACACCGGCCTGAGTACGCCTGATCTCGTCCGATCTCGGAAGCTAAGCAGGGTCGGGCCTGGTTAGTACTTGGATGGGAGACCGCCTGGGAATACCAGGTGCTGTAAGCTTTTTGTCACTGCCCAGTGGAATTTCAACTCTTTGTCCGTTTTTTCCCACAAGGCTTAAATATGTGCCCTCGCTTTGAAATAAGTAAGCAAGGTTAGTTTGTATTTCATCCAACAATCTGTGCTACAAATTATGGCTACAGTATATGCAATTTCTTCCACTTTTTGAGTGACACAAAGATGCTTATCTAAATGGTGGAAATGCAACAGCTGTTAATCAGGCTCACTTTGACTTTACATAGTGCACCAAGAGATAGTTTCTCGTTTACGGCCACACCGGCCTGAGTACGCCTGATCTCGTCCGATCTCGGAAGCTAAGCAGGGTCGGGCCTGGTTAGTACTTGAATGGGAGACCGCCTGGGAATACCAGGTGCTGTAAGCTTTTTGTCACTGCCTTGTGGAATTTCAACTCTTTGTCCGTTTTTTCCCACAAGGCTGAAATATGTGCCCTCGCTTTGAAATAAGTAAGCAAGGTTAGTTTGTATTTCATCCAACAATCTGTGCTACAAATTATGGCTACAGTATATGCAATTTCATCCACTTTTTGAGATTGCCTTTCGCTTGCGGCCACACCGGCCTGAGTACGCCTGATCTCGTCCGATCTTGGAAGCTAAGCAGGGTCGGGCCTGGTTAGTACTTGGATGGGAGACCGCCTGGGAATACCAGGTGCTGTAAGCTTTTTGTCACTGCCTTGTGGAATTTCAACTCTTTGTCCGTTTTTTCCCACAAGGCTGAAATATGTGCCCTCGCTTTGAAATAA
>NW_023493887.1:7500-17500 GCF_013265735.2 Oncorhynchus mykiss | reverse complement strand
TGTGCCCTCGCTTTGAAATAAGTAAGCAAGGTTAGTTTGTATTTCATCCAACAATCTGTGCTACAAATTATGGCTACAGTATATGCAATTTCATCCACTTTTTGAGATTGCCTTTCGCTTGCGGCCACACCGGCCTGAGTACGCCTGATCTCGTCCGATCTTGGAAGCTAAGCAGGGTCGGGCCTGGTTAGTACTTGGATGGGAGACCGCCTGGGAATACCAGGTGCTGTAAGCTTTTTGTCACTGCCTTGTGGAATTTCAACTCTTTGTCCGTTTTTTCCCACAAGGCTGAAATATGTGCCCTCGCTTTGAAATAAGTAAGCAAGGTTAGTTTGTATTTCATCCAACAATCTGTGCTACAAATTATGGCTACAGTATATGCAATTTCATCCATTTTTTGAGATATTTTTCGCTTACGGCCACACCGGCCTGAGTACGCCTGATCTCGTCCGATCTCGGAAGCTAAGCAGGGTCGGGCCTGGTTAGTACTTGGATGGGAGACCGCCTGGGAATACCAGGTGCTGTAAGCTTTTTGTCACTGCCTTGTGGAATTTCAACTCTTTGTCCGTTTTTTCCCACAAGGCTGAAATATGTGCCCTCGCTTTGAAATAAGTAAGCAAGGTTAGTTTGTATTTCATCCAACAATCTGTGCTACAAATTATGGCTACAGTATATGCAATTTCATCCACTTTTTGAGATTTTGCTTTTCGCTTGCGGCCACACCGGCCTGAGTACGCCTGATCTCGTCCGATCTCGGAAGCTAAGCAGGGTCGGGCCTGGTTAGTACTTGGATGGGAGACCGCCTGGGAATACCAGGTGCTGTAAGCTTTTTGTCACTGCCTTGTGGAATTTCAACTCTTTGTCCGTTTTTTCCCACAAGGCTGAAATATGTGCCCTCGCTTTGAAATAAGTAAGCAAGGTTAGTTTGTATTTCATCCAACAATCTGTGCTACAAATTATGGCTACAGTATATGCAATTTCATCCATTTTTTGAGATTGCCTTTCGCTTACGGCCACACCGGCCTGAGTACGCCTGATCTCGTCCGATCTCGGAAGCTAAGCAGGGTCGGGCCTGGTTAGTACTTGGATGGGAGACCGCCTGGGAATACCAGGTGCTGTAAGCTTTTTGTCACTGCCCAGTGGAATTTCAACTCTTTGTCCGTTTTTTCCCACAAGGCTTAAATATGTGCCCTCGCTTTGAAATAAGTAAGCAAGGTTAGTTTGTATTTCATCCAACAATCTGTGCTACAAATTATGGCTACAGTATATGCAATTTCTTCCACTTTTTGAGTGACACAAAGATGCTTATCTAAATGGTGGAAATGCAACAGCTGTTAATCAGGCTCACTTTGACTTTACATAGTGCACCAAGAGATAGTTTCTCGTTTACGGCCACACCGGCCTGAGTACGCCTGATCTCGTCCGATCTCGGAAGCTAAGCAGGGTCGGGCCTGGTTAGTACTTGAATGGGAGACCGCCTGGGAATACCAGGTGCTGTAAGCTTTTTGTCACTGCCTTGTGGAATTTCAACTCTTTGTCCGTTTTTTCCCACAAGGCTGAAATATGTGCCCTCGCTTTGAAATAAGTAAGCAAGGTTAGTTTGTATTTCATCCAACAATCTGTGCTACAAATTATGGCTACAGTATATGCAATTTCATCCACTTTTTGAGATTGCCTTTCGCTTGCGGCCACACCGGCCTGAGTACGCCTGATCTCGTCCGATCTTGGAAGCTAAGCAGGGTCGGGCCTGGTTAGTACTTGGATGGGAGACCGCCTGGGAATACCAGGTGCTGTAAGCTTTTTGTCACTGCCTTGTGGAATTTCAACTCTTTGTCCGTTTTTTCCCACAAGGCTGAAATATGTGCCCTCGCTTTGAAATAAGTAAGCAAGGTTAGTTTGTATTTCATCCAACAATCTGTGCTACAAATTATGGCTACAGTATATGCAATTTCTTCCACTTTTTGAGTGACACAAAGATGCTTATCTAAATGGTGGAAATGCAACAGCTGTTAATCAGGCTCACTTTGACTTTACATAGTGCACCAAGAGATAGTTTCTCGTTTACGGCCACACCGGCCTGAGTACGCCTGATCTCGTCCGATCTCGGAAGCTAAGCAGGGTCGGGCCTGGTTAGTACTTGAATGGGAGACCGCCTGGGAATACCAGGTGCTGTAAGCTTTTTGTCACTGCCTTGTGGAATTTCAACTCTTTGTCCGTTTTTTCCCACAAGGCTGAAATATGTGCCCTCGCTTTGAAATAAGTAAGCAAGGTTAGTTTGTATTTCATCCAACAATCTGTGCTACAAATTATGGCTACAGTATATGCAATTTCATCCATTTTTTGAGATTGCCTTTCGCTTACGGCCACACCGGCCTGAGTACGCCTGATCTCGTCCGATCTCGGAAGCTAAGCAGGGTCGGGCCTGGTTAGTACTTGGATGGGAGACCGCCTGGGAATACCAGGTGCTGTAAGCTTTTTGTCACTGCCCAGTGGAATTTCAACTCTTTGTCCGTTTTTTCCCACAAGGCTTAAATATGTGCCCTCGCTTTGAAATAAGTAAGCAAGGTTAGTTTGTATTTCATCCAACAATCTGTGCTACAAATTATGGCTACAGTATATGCAATTTCTTCCACTTTTTGAGTGACACAAAGATGCTTATCTAAATGGTGGAAATGCAACAGCTGTTAATCAGGCTCACTTTGACTTTACATAGTGCACCAAGAGATAGTTTCTCGTTTACGGCCACACCGGCCTGAGTACGCCTGATCTTGTCCGATCTCGGAAGCTAAGCAGGGTCGGGCCTGGTTAGTACTTGAATGGGAGACCGCCTGGGAATACCAGGTGCTGTAAGCTTTTTGTCACTGCCTTGTGGAATTTCAACTCTTTGTCCGTTTTTTCCCACAAGGCTGAAATATGTGCCCTCGCTTTGAAATAAGTAAGCAAGGTTAGTTTGTATTTCATCCAACAATCTGTGCTACAAATTATGGCTACAGTATATGCAATTTCATCCACTTTTTGAGATTGCCTTTCGCTTGCGGCCACACCGGCCTGAGTACGCCTGATCTCGTCCGATCTTGGAAGCTAAGCAGGGTCGGGCCTGGTTAGTACTTGGATGGGAGACCGCCTGGGAATACCAGGTGCTGTAAGCTTTTTGTCACTGCCTTGTGGAATTTCAACTCTTTGTCCGTTTTTTCCCACAAGGCTGAAATATGTGCCCTCGCTTTGAAATAAGTAAGCAAGGTTAGTTTGTATTTCATCCAACAATCTGTGCTACAAATTATGGCTACAGTATATGCAATTTCTTCCACTTTTTGAGTGACACAAAGATGCTTATCTAAATGGTGGAAATGCAACAGCTGTTAATCAGGCTCACTTTGACTTTACATAGTGCACCAAGAGATAGTTTCTCGCTTACGGCCACACCGGCCTGAGTACGCCTGATCTCGTCCGATCTCGGAAGCTAAGCAGGGTCGGGCCTGGTTAGTACTTGAATGGGAGACCGCCTGGGAATACCAGGTGCTGTAAGCTTTTTGTCACTGCCTTGTGGAATTTCAACTCTTTGTCCGTTTTTTCCCACAAGGCTGAAATATGTGCCCTCGCTTTGAAATAAGTAAGCAAGGTTAGTTTGTATTTCATCCAACAATCTGTGCTACAAATTATGGCTACAGTATATGCAATTTCATCCACTTTTTGAGATTGCCTTTCGCTTGCGGCCACACCGGCCTGAGTACGCCTGATCTCGTCCGATCTCGGAAGCTAAGCAGGGTCGGGCCTGGTTAGTACTTGAATGGGAGACCGCCTGGGAATACCAGGTGCTGTAAGCTTTTTGTCACTGCCTTGTGGAATTTCAACTCTTTGTCCGTTTTTTCCCACAAGGCTGAAATATGTGCCCTCGCTTTGAAATAAGTAAGCAAGGTTAGTTTGTATTTCATCCAACAATCTGTGCTACAAATTATGGCTACAGTATATGCAATTTCATCCATTTTTTGAGATTGCCTTTCGCTTACGGCCACACCGGCCTGAGTACGCCTGATCTCGTCCGATCTCGGAAGCTAAGCAGGGTCGGGCCTGGTTAGTACTTGGATGGGAGACCGCCTGGGAATACCAGGTGCTGTAAGCTTTTTGTCACTGCCCAGTGGAATTTCAACTCTTTGTCCGTTTTTTCCCACAAGGCTTAAATATGTGCCCTCGCTTTGAAATAAGTAAGCAAGGTTAGTTTGTATTTCATCCAACAATCTGTGCTACAAATTATGGCTACAGTATATGCAATTTCTTCCACTTTTTGAGTGACACAAAGATGCTTATCTAAATGGTGGAAATGCAACAGCTGTTAATCAGGCTCACTTTGACTTTACATAGTGCACCAAGAGATAGTTTCTCGTTTACGGCCACACCGGCCTGAGTACGCCTGATCTCGTCCGATCTCGGAAGCTAAGCAGGGTCGGGCCTGGTTAGTACTTGAATGGGAGACCGCCTGGGAATACCAGGTGCTGTAAGCTTTTTGTCACTGCCTTGTGGAATTTCAACTCTTTGTCCGTTTTTTCCCACAAGGCTGAAATATGTGCCCTCGCTTTGAAATAAGTAAGCAAGGTTAGTTTGTATTTCATCCAACAATCTGTGCTACAAATTATGGCTACAGTATATGCAATTTCATCCATTTTTTGAGATTGCCTTTTGCTTACGGCCACACCGGCCTGAGTACGCCTGATCTCGTCCGATCTCGGAAGCTAAGCAGGGTCGGGCCTGGTTAGTACTTGGATGGGAGACCGCCTGGGAATACCAGGTGCTGTAAGCTTTTTGTCACTGCCCAGTGGAATTTCAACTCTTTGTCCGTTTTTTCCCACAAGGCTTAAATATGTGCCCTCGCTTTGAAATAAGTAAGCAAGGTTAGTTTGTATTTCATCCAACAATCTGTGCTACAAATTATGGCTACAGTATATGCAATTTCTTCCACTTTTTGAGTGACACAAAGATGCTTATCTAAATGGTGGAAATGCAACAGCTGTTAATCAGGCTCACTTTGACTTTACATAGTGCACCAAGAGATAGTTTCTCGTTTACGGCCACACCGGCCTGAGTACGCCTGATCTCGTCCGATCTCGGAAGCTAAGCAGGGTCGGGCCTGGTTAGTACTTGAATGGGAGACCGCCTGGGAATACCAGGTGCTGTAAGCTTTTTGTCACTGCCTTGTGGAATTTCAACTCTTTGTCCGTTTTTTCCCACAAGGCTGAAATATGTGCCCTCGCTTTGAAATAAGTAAGCAAGGTTAGTTTGTATTTCATCCAACAATCTGTGCTACAAATTATGGCTACAGTATATGCAATTTCATCCACTTTTTGAGATTGCCTTTCGCTTGCGGCCACACCGGCCTGAGTACGCCTGATCTCGTCCGATCTTGGAAGCTAAGCAGGGTCGGGCCTGGTTAGTACTTGGATGGGAGACCGCCTGGGAATACCAGGTGCTGTAAGCTTTTTGTCACTGCCTTGTGGAATTTCAACTCTTTGTCCGTTTTTTCCCACAAGGCTGAAATATGTGCCCTCGCTTTGAAATAAGTAAGCAAGGTTAGTTTGTATTTCATCCAACAATCTGTGCTACAAATTATGGCTACAGTATATGCAATTTCTTCCACTTTTTGAGTGACACAAAGATGCTTATCTAAATGGTGGAAATGCAACAGCTGTTAATCAGGCTCACTTTGACTTTACATAGTGCACCAAGAGATAGTTTCTCGTTTACGGCCACACCGGCCTGAGTACGCCTGATCTCGTCCGATCTCGGAAGCTAAGCAGGGTCGGGCCTGGTTAGTACTTGAATGGGAGACCGCCTGGGAATACCAGGTGCTGTAAGCTTTTTGTCACTGCCTTGTGGAATTTCAACTCTTTGTCCGTTTTTTCCCACAAGGCTGAAATATGTGCCCTCGCTTTGAAATAAGTAAGCAAGGTTAGTTTGTATTTCATCCAACAATCTGTGCTACAAATTATGGCTACAGTATATGCAATTTCATCCATTTTTTGAGATTGCCTTTCGCTTACGGCCACACCGGCCTGAGTACGCCTGATCTCGTCCGATCTCGGAAGCTAAGCAGGGTCGGGCCTGGTTAGTACTTGGATGGGAGACCGCCTGGGAATACCAGGTGCTGTAAGCTTTTTGTCACTGCCCAGTGGAATTTCAACTCTTTGTCCGTTTTTTCCCACAAGGCTTAAATATGTGCCCTCGCTTTGAAATAAGTAAGCAAGGTTAGTTTGTATTTCATCCAACAATCTGTGCTACAAATTATGGCTACAGTATATGCAATTTCTTCCACTTTTTGAGTGACACAAAGATGCTTATCTAAATGGTGGAAATGCAACAGCTGTTAATCAGGCTCACTTTGACTTTACATAGTGCACCAAGAGATAGTTTCTCGTTTACGGCCACACCGGCCTGAGTACGCCTGATCTCGTCCGATCTCGGAAGCTAAGCAGGGTCGGGCCTGGTTAGTACTTGAATGGGAGACCGCCTGGGAATACCAGGTGCTGTAAGCTTTTTGTCACTGCCTTGTGGAATTTCAACTCTTTGTCCGTTTTTTCCCACAAGGCTGAAATATGTGCCCTCGCTTTGAAATAAGTAAGCAAGGTTAGTTTGTATTTCATCCAACAATCTGTGCTACAAATTATGGCTACAGTATATGCAATTTCATCCACTTTTTGAGATTGCCTTTCGCTTGCGGCCACACCGGCCTGAGTACGCCTGATCTCGTCCGATCTTGGAAGCTAAGCAGGGTCGGGCCTGGTTAGTACTTGGATGGGAGACCGCCTGGGAATACCAGGTGCTGTAAGCTTTTTGTCACTGCCTTGTGGAATTTCAACTCTTTGTCCGTTTTTTCCCACAAGGCTGAAATATGTGCCCTCGCTTTGAAATAAGTAAGCAAGGTTAGTTTGTATTTCATCCAACAATCTGTGCTACAAATTATGGCTACAGTATATGCAATTTCTTCCACTTTTTGAGTGACACAAAGATGCTTATCTAAATGGTGGAAATGCAACAGCTGTTAATCAGGCTCACTTTGACTTTACATAGTGCACCAAGAGATAGTTTCTCGCTTACGGCCACACCGGCCTGAGTACGCCTGATCTCGTCCGATCTCGGAAGCTAAGCAGGGTCGGGCCTGGTTAGTACTTGAATGGGAGACCGCCTGGGAATACCAGGTGCTGTAAGCGTTTTGTCACTGCCTTGTGGAATTTCAACTCTTTGTCCGTTTTTTCCCACAAGGCTGAAATATGTGCCCTCGCTTTGAAATAAGTAAGCAAGGTTAGTTTGTATTTCATCCAACAATCTGTGCTACAAATTATGGCTACAGTATATGCAATTTCATCCATTTTTTGAGATTGCCTTTCGCTTACGGCCACACCGGCCTGAGTACGCCTGATCTCGTCCGATCTCGGAAGCTAAGCAGGGTCGGGCCTGGTTAGTACTTGGATGGGAGACCGCCTGGGAATACCAGGTGCTGTAAGCTTTTTGTCACTGCCCAGTGGAATTTCAACTCTTTGTCCGTTTTTTCCCACAAGGCTTAAATATGTGCCCTCGCTTTGAAATAAGTAAGCAAGGTTAGTTTGTATTTCATCCAACAATCTGTGCTACAAATTATGGCTACAGTATATGCAATTTCTTCCACTTTTTGAGTGACACAAAGATGCTTATCTAAATGGTGGAAATGCAACAGCTGTTAATCAGGCTCACTTTGACTTTACATAGTGCACCAAGAGATAGTTTCTCGTTTACGGCCACACCGGCCTGAGTACGCCTGATCTCGTCCGATCTCGGAAGCTAAGCAGGGTCGGGCCTGGTTAGTACTTGAATGGGAGACCGCCTGGGAATACCAGGTGCTGTAAGCTTTTTGTCACTGCCTTGTGGAATTTCAACTCTTTGTCCGTTTTTTCCCACAAGGCTGAAATATGTGCCCTCGCTTTGAAATAAGTAAGCAAGGTTAGTTTGTATTTCATCCAACAATCTGTGCTACAAATTATGGCTACAGTATATGCAATTTCATCCACTTTTTGAGATTGCCTTTCGCTTGCGGCCACACCGGCCTGAGTACGCCTGATCTCGTCCGATCTTGGAAGCTAAGCAGGGTCGGGCCTGGTTAGTACTTGGATGGGAGACCGCCTGGGAATACCAGGTGCTGTAAGCTTTTTGTCACTGCCTTGTGGAATTTCAACTCTTTGTCCGTTTTTTCCCACAAGGCTGAAATATGTGCCCTCGCTTTGAAATAAGTAAGCAAGGTTAGTTTGTATTTCATCCAACAATCTGTGCTACAAATTATGGCTACAGTATATGCAATTTCTTCCACTTTTTGAGTGACACAAAGATGCTTATCTAAATGGTGGAAATGCAACAGCTGTTAATCAGGCTCACTTTGACTTTACATAGTGCACCAAGAGATAGTTTCTCGCTTACGGCCACACCGGCCTGAGTACGCCTGATCTCGTCCGATCTCGGAAGCTAAGCAGGGTCGGGCCTGGTTAGTACTTGAATGGGAGACCGCCTGGGAATACCAGGTGCTGTAAGCTTTTTGTCACTGCCTTGTGGAATTTCAACTCTTTGTCCGTTTTTTCCCACAAGGCTGAAATATGTGCCCTCGCTTTGAAATAAGTAAGCAAGGTTAGTTTGTATTTCATCCAACAATCTGTGCTACAAATTATGGCTACAGTATATGCAATTTCATCCACTTTTTGAGATTGCCTTTCGCTTGCGGCCACACCGGCCTGAGTACGCCTGATCTCGTCCGATCTTGGAAGCTAAGCAGGGTCGGGCCTGGTTAGTACTTGGATGGGAGACCGCCTGGGAATACCAGGTGCTGTAAGCTTTTTGTCACTGCCTTGTGGAATTTCAACTCTTTGTCCGTTTTTTCCCACAAGGCTGAAATATGTGCCCTCGCTTTGAAATAAGTAAGCAAGGTTAGTTTGTATTTCATCCAACAATCTGTGCTACAAATTATGGCTACAGTATATGCAATTTCATCCACTTTTTGAGATTGCCTTTCGCTTGCGGCCACACCGGCCTGAGTACGCCTGATCTCGTCCGATCTTGGAAGCTAAGCAGGGTCGGGCCTGGTTAGTACTTGGATGGGAGACCGCCTGGGAATACCAGGTGCTGTAAGCTTTTTGTCACTGCCTTGTGGAATTTCAACTCTTTGTCCGTTTTTTCCCACAAGGCTGAAATATGTGCCCTCGCTTTGAAATAAGTAAGCAAGGTTAGTTTGTATTTCATCCAACAATCTGTGCTACAAATTATGGCTACAGTATATGCAATTTCATCCATTTTTTGAGATTGCCTTTCGCTTACGGCCACACCGGCCTGAGTACGCCTGATCTCGTCCGATCTCGGAAGCTAAGCAGGGTCGGGCCTGGTTAGTACTTGGATGGGAGACCGCCTGGGAATACCAGGTGCTGTAAGCTTTTTGTCACTGCCCAGTGGAATTTCAACTCTTTGTCCGTTTTTTCCCACAAGGCTTAAATATGTGCCCTCGCTTTGAAATAAGTAAGCAAGGTTAGTTTGTATTTCATCCAACAATCTGTGCTACAAATTATGGCTACAGTATATGCAATTTCTTCCACTTTTTGAGTGACACAAAGATGCTTATCTAAATGGTGGAAATGCAACAGCTGTTAATCAGGCTCACTTTGACTTTACATAGTGCACCAAGAGATAGTTTCTCGTTTACGGCCACACCGGCCTGAGTACGCCTGATCTCGTCCGATCTCGGAAGCTAAGCAGGGTCGGGCCTGGTTAGTACTTGAATGGGAGACCGCCTGGGAATACCAGGTGCTGTAAGCTTTTTGTCACTGCCTTGTGGAATTTCAACTCTTTGTCCGTTTTTTCCCACAAGGCTGAAATATGTGCCCTCGCTTTGAAATAAGTAAGCAAGGTTAGTTTGTATTTCATCCAACAATCTGTGCTACAAATTATGGCTACAGTATATGCAATTTCATCCACTTTTTGAGATTGCCTTTCGCTTGCG
>NW_023493886.1:0-98009 GCF_013265735.2 Oncorhynchus mykiss | reverse complement strand
AAATTTGGAATTAGGATCCTGGAAGGGAATAACTCCTAATTACACACATGATTGAAAACATCCAGGACCAAAGACTGACGAACACTGAAGTAAATACATAGACAACATGGAGCTAAAAAAGAAGGATCCGAAAGAGAGTAAAACTCCTAGGTTGCACTATGCTTTCCACTTCCGTTGACATAGCGGACCTAGACATCATGACCATACCACTCGACATGGACACATGGCAACCAACCGAGGACCGGACCTGCATAAGGTACGCTACTCAAGGGTTTTGCCTGATCCTAAGTTGAGTTGACAGACCTACCTAAACCTAACCTTAACCACTCTAAAAACTATACCTAAACCTAACCCTACAGACAGACAGTCTTTTTAACCCAACCAATGGGTTAATCTACAAGTGGGCAACCATGGGGCCTACTACTTTGGCCGGCCGCGCCCGGACCCACCCGGACCGCGCGCACATGTGTGGAGTGCACACCCCTCCCTTCCCCCCCTTCGGCTTCCACGTGTCAGAGATGGAAGTGGATCAACCGACTCAAAACTAGACAAACTAACCCTAACCCTACCCCTACCCCTAATCCTAACCCCTAACCCTAACTCTAACCCCTAACCCTAACCCTAACCCTAACCCAGCATGTTATGAAGCCTTATAACCTCTGATAAGTGTTATTCATCCTTTTATAAACTTCTAATTAGTACAAATGGAATGACAAAGGCCATTTTAAAACACACATTTGGATTTAGCCTGAATGTCTTAAAAATATTAAAGTCATTAAAGTTTTACGATTTAAAGTCAAGTTATCCACTTGCTTCAACGAATGGGATGATTATATAATTTTGTAAAGTAATCGACATTGTGATTAGATTTAGTTTATGTGTCTCTGACGACTGGAAATAATTCTATAAAAAAAATACTAAATAATGTTACATGATGCCGTCTCATCAGCCTCACGGCATGTCTCTCACCGGCTTCATCGACTTTTCAACGTTAGCCTATCCTGCTCATTTGCAGAGTTATAAATAGCCACGTAACCATTCAGTTCCAGTTTACACTGAACGGGGAAACCGTGTCTCAAATGGCATCCTATTCCCTTTCTATTAGGGTGCTACTTCCCCATGGGGCTCTTGTCAAAGGTAGTGCACTATATAGGGAGTAGGGTGGCATTTGGGACGTAGCATTGTTTAAAGTGGCTAGTGATATATTTACATAATTTCCCATGAATTCCCATTATTAAAGTGGCTGGGGTTGAGTCAGTGTCAGTGTCAGTGTGTTGGCAGCAGCCACTCAATGTTAGTGGTGGCTGTTTAACAGTCTGATGGCCTTGAGATAGAAGCTGTTTTTCAGTCTCTCGGTCCCAGCTTTGATGCACCTGTACTGACCTCGCCTTCTGGATGATAGCGGGGTGAACAGGCAGTGGCTCGGGTGGTTGATGTCCTTGATGATCTTTATGGCCTTCTTGTAACATCGGGTGGTGTAGGTGTCCTGGAGGGCAGGTAGTTTGCCCCCGGTGATGCGTTGTGCAGACCTCACTACCCTCTGGAGAGCCTTACGGTTGAGGGCGGAGCAGTTGCCGTACCAGGCGGTGATACAGCCCGCCAGGATGCTCTCGATTGTGCATCTGTAGAAGTTTGTGAGTGCTTTTGGTGACAAGCCGAATTTCTTCAGCCTCCTGAGGTTGAAGAGGCGCTGCTGCGCCTTCTTCACG
Organism: Oncorhynchus mykiss; assembly: GCF_013265735.2. Taxonomy (NCBI): domain Eukaryota; kingdom Metazoa; phylum Chordata; class Actinopteri; order Salmoniformes; family Salmonidae; genus Oncorhynchus; species Oncorhynchus mykiss. The sequence continues at coordinate 96,300 of NW_023493886.1, read as the reverse complement.
ATGCTGTCTCTGTGAGTGGACCAATTCAGTTTGTCTGTGATGTGTATGCCGAGGAACTTAAAACTTGCTACCCTCTCCACTACTGTTCCATCGATGTGGATAGGGGGGTGTTCCCTCTGCTGTTTCCTGAAGTCCACAATCATCTCCTTAGTTTTGTTGACGTTGAGTGTGAGGTTATTTTCCTGACACCACACTCCGAGGGCCCTCACCTCCTCCCTGTAGGCCGTCTCGTCGTTGTTGGTAATCAAGCCTACCACTGTTGTGTCGTCCGCAAACTTGATGATTGAGTTGGAGGCGTGCGTGGCCACGCAGTCGTGGGGAGTACAGGAGAGGGCTCAGAACGCACCCTTGTGGGGCCCCAGTGTTGAGGCTCAGCGGGGTGGAGATGTTGTTGCCTACCCTCACCACCTGGGGGCGGCCCGTCAGGAAGTCCAGTACCCAGTTGCACAGGGCGGGGTCGAGACCCAGGGTCTCGAGCTTGATGACGAGCTTGGAGGGTATGGCGGTGCGCGATGAGACAAGGACATCCCTACCGAACAATCTAACCCTAACGACGCTAGGCCAATTGTGCGTCGCCCCACGGACCTCCCGGTCGCGGCCGGTTACGACAGAGCCTGGGCGTGAACCCAGGGACTCTGATAGTACAGCGCCCTTAACCACTGCGCCACCCGGGAGGCCTTACATAACATTTATTCATGAATGATCTGTGAAGCATTTGTGAAGGTCTTAAAAAGGTTTTTAAATGGTTGCTTGGTTTAAAGTGGGACCACAGCTTTTACATGGAATGACAAGGCACTCTCTCTGGAGAGGGAGCAGAGCAAGGCATGGCAGACAGAATCTATCCCCCCTTTCTCTCACAGCCATGAGATGCTTTACATGTTTTTGGCCAATGAAAGTCTAGACACAACAACTACCACACCATACTGGCAGTTCCTAGAAATGTGTCTTGTTAAAGGTTTCAGAATGTCAACTATTTCACTTATGGCTAATTCTCAGAGAAGTGTTCCTTCTATCAATCTATTACTAACATTGTAACTACATTAGCACTTGGTTGTACAGGGGTTTCAGCAGACTCTGAACTAATGCCTCATTTGGGAAATTAAATGTTGTCTTTATGGACGAAACGGAATGGAATTAAAAGGATTTGGAGATCAACAAATAGTGAGGATCTGGAGTGAAGTTTTAAGAAAAAGTATACATCTGATAAACCAGTCATGTGTGTGAAATGACACCATAATATACACCATTATGCTGCTACCTTTATACACCATTATGCTGCTACCTTTATACACCATTATGCTGCTACCTTTATACACCGTTATGCTGCTCTCAGTATACACCATTATGCTGCTACCTTTATACACCGTTATGCTGCTACCTTTATCCACCATTATGCTGCTACCTTTATACACCGTTATGCTGCTCTCAGTATACACCATTATGCTGCTACCTTTATACACCATTATGCTGCTACCTTTATACACCATTATGCTGCTACCTTTATACACCGTTATGCTGCTCTCAGTATACACCATTATGCTGCTACCTTTATACACCATTATGCTTCTACCTTTATACACCATTATGCTGCTACCTTTATACACCATTATGATAATATATTTTGGTCAGGGCTCCCTTGACAAATAGATCCCTATCTTAATGATAATAAATAAATACAATGCACTTCTCATAATGAAAACTCTTTATGAGACCAAAACACTACGTTTTTCTGAATGTTTCCTGAATAAAAAACAAAATAACTAATTGTATTCACTTCAATTATTCACTAATTGTATTCACTTCTCAGAAAAGAGGACCAAAAAAAAAGTATACACTTAGATACTTACATGAACAAAACAAGTAAACAACTTCTGTTCTCCAGTCCCAGTCCAGGCTCCAGTGGCCTGCTACTAACTGCTCTTTCCCCAGATGTTTCCCTGTGAATCACCAGTGTGTAAGTCTTTATTGATTTCCTGCCCTGACCTGTTGTGTTCTGTTGTTCCCTCTAATGCTGTAGCTAAACACTGGCCTGTGAAGTCTCTCCTCCACACTCACTCTGTCCCGGCTAAAAGGCTGCTCCTACTGGCAGGCTACCACGACTAGTCGCTGTTTTAACTCAACCTAACATTCTACATGCTGGCAAGGTGTCTGTTTAAAACCACATAAACAAGATTACTTTGCTAATCTGAACAGTGAGTGGAGTAGGATAATTTATTCATTATTTCCTTAAGAAAGCAGGGAGCCTCGTCTCTGCTGGACAGGGACAACAGAGTAGCCTTTCCATACCCACACCATTACTATCAAGCAACATCTTCAAGACACACATTTACATGACAACAATAAGATGAATCAGTGAGATATTAATGATATATTGTACTTTATAAACTGGGTGGTTTGAGCCCTGAATTCTGATTGGCTGAAAGCCATGGTATATCACACCGTATACCACGAGTATGTCAAAACATTTAGTTTTACTGCTGTAATTACATTGGTAAGCAGCTTAATCTAATCTTAATCAGCTTAATTTTTAATCAGATTAATCTTAATCAGCTTAATCTTAATCTAATCCTGGATGCTGATTGGTTAAAACCGCATTACAGCCGGTGTCTATTCCACAAGTTACCACCGGCTAAATCTATGATGTTGAAATGCCTATTTACTCTGTTCCATCTGACTGTGCAATCCACTGTCTCATCAGATCAGCCAGGCAATTTATATATTAGATCTACCCTGTAAAAAACATCTAGACTTTATCTCCCATTTCTTTTAGACTAACATTTGGTTTTCAACAGCGCAGATTTGTAATAAACTTGCTGTCTGTCTCTATGACATTTCAAACATTGTTTCAATATTGAAATTCGATCTCCAGGTAAACTAGGGTAATGAATATGTCGGAAGTCGGGACGAGACAGACAGACTGGCAGCTTTTCTCAGCCAGCTGAAATCATGAATCAGGAACATTTCTATAAATATACAGTGCCTTGCGAAAGTATTCGGCCCCCTTGAACTTTGCGACCTTTTGCCACATTTCAGGCTTCAAACATAAAGATATAAAACTGTATTTTTTTGTGAAGAATCAACAACAAGTGGGACACAATCATGAAGTGGAACGACATTTATTGGATATTTCAAACTTTTTTAACAAATCAAAAACTGAAAAAATGGGGCGTGCAAAATTATTCAGCTCCTTTACTTTCAGTGCAGCAAACTCTCTCCAGAAGTTCAGTGAGGATCTCTGAATGATCCAATGTTGACCTAAATGACTAATGATGATAAATACAATCCACCTGTGTGTAATCAAGTCTCCGTATAAATGCACCTGCACTGTGATAGTCTCAGAGGTCCGTTAAAAGCGCAGAGAGCATCATGAAGAACAAGGAACACACCAGGCAGGTCCGAGATACTGTTGTGAAGAAGTTTAAAGCCGGATTTGGATACAAAAAGATTTCCCATGCTTTAAACATCCCAAGGAGCACTGTGCAAGCGATGATATTGAAATGGAAGGAGTATCAGACCACTGCAAATCTACCAAGACCTGGCCGTCCCTCTAAACTTTCAGCTCATACAAGGAGAAGACTGATCAGAGATGCAGCCAGGAGGCCCATGATCACTCTGGATGAACTGCAGAGATCTACAGCTGAGGTGGGAGACTCTGTCCATAGGACAACAATCAGTCGTATATTGCACAAATCTGGCCTTTATGGAAGAGTGGCAAGAAGAAAGCCATTTCTTAAAGATATCCATAAAAAGTGTTGTTTACAGTTTGCCACAAGCCACCTGGGAGACACACCAAACATGTGGAAGAAGGTGCTCTGGTCAGATGAAACCAAAATTGAACTTATTGGCAACAATGCAAAACGTTATGTTTGGCGTAAAAGCAACACAGCTCATCACCCTGAACACACCATCCCCGCTGTCAAACATGGTGGTGGCAGCATCATGGTTTGGGCCTGCTTTTCTTCAGCAGGGACAGGGAAGATGGTTAAAATCGATGGGAAGATGGATGGAGCCAAATACAGGACCATTCTGGAAGAAAACCTGATGGAGTCTGCAAAAGACCTGAGACTGGGACAGAGATTTGTCTTCCAACAAGACAATGATCCAAAACATAAAGCAAAATCTACAATGGAATGGTTCAAAAATAAACATATCCAGGTGTTAGAATGGCCAAGTCAAAGTCCAGACCTGAATCCAATCGAGAATCTGTGGAAAGAACTGAAAACTGCTGTTCACAAATGCTCTCCATCCAACCTCACTGAGCTCGAGCTGTTTTGCAAGGAGGAATGGGAAAAAATGTCAGTCTCTCGATGTGCAAAACTGATAGAGACATACCCCAAGCGACTTACAGCTGTAATCGCAGCAAAAGGTGGCGCTACAAAGTATTAACTTAAGGGGGCTGAATAATTTTGCACGCCCAATTTTTCAGTTTTTGATTTGTTAAAAAAGTTTGAAATATCCAATAAATGTCGTTCCACTTCATGATTGTGTCCCACTTGTTGTTGATTCTTCACAAAAAAATACAGTTTTATATCTTTATGTTTGAAGCCTGAAATGTGGCAAAAGGTGGCAAAGTTCAAGGGGGCCGAATACTTTCGCAAGGCACTGTAGTCCTATCGAGACAGATTAAGATTGACCAGCAGCCTAACGAGGGGCTCAGGTCAGGCCACAAGGACTGTTGGAGTCTGTGTGCACGAATAACAGACTGAACAAGCAAACTGCGCACACACACACTTACACACCTAAAGATATAGCTCTACGAAAAAGCAGAGCAAAACAGAAATGAGAAAAATAAGTGACTGAGTGATAAAATCAACATTGACATCAGCAAACCACTCGCCCCACAAAGCCATATACGTGGTTTGTGGTTGTGAGGCCGGTTGGACATACTGCCAAATTCTCTAAAACGACATTGAAGGAGGCTTATGGTAAAGAAATAAACATTCAATTCTCTGGCCACAGCTCTGATGGACATTCCTGCAGTCAGCATGCCAATTGCACACTCCCTCCAAACTTGAGAAATTTGTGGGATTGTGTTGGACATTGTTTTGCAAACATTAATTAACCTTTTTTTCTCCTTGTCGCAATATTTAAGCGTAACCAGGCCAAGTAGTACAGCTCAGCTTGGTTTGACTGAGTACTGTGAAGAGGGTATGGGGCTCCTCTCTGCTTAGCCCTGCCCACTATGGAGCAGTGAAAAGAGCTGCCAGTCTGACTTTAGTTCTCTCTGATTTTGGGTCCTTTAGTAATGCTGTGTGTGGCACTCTATACAGTGCACAACTTTTTTACCATAACCTTATGGGTCCTGGTCAAAAGTAGTGTGTACTATATAGTGAATAGGATACCATTTCAGACGCAGCCTGTGAATGTGGTCCCAACTCAAGCCACAGGGCCGCTGTGTGAAATCACAACAACAGTTACAGCTTATCAATGGGCATATGGAAAGAACAGGCAGACAGGCAGCGCTATCCTTGCGGTTAGAGAGGCAGTAACCGGAGGGTTGACAGTTTGAATCCCAGGGCTGAAGAGAAAATCTGCCCAAAGAGAGCCTGCAACCAGACAAACACACAGATATCTGGGTTCATGTTACTGAGTGTTGTGGATCTGATCACATGATGCAGGCTGGGAGGAATGCTGAAGGAATGGCACCGGTCCACTACTTTAGACCAGGGTCCACATCCCAAATGGCACCCTATTCCCTATATAGTGCACTACTTTAGACCAGAGCCCTATAGCAACATGAGAAGCCCCATTCAGGCTTTCTGCGTCAATTAAGAACACATAAGACAATGTGGTGTGTCCTCCAAATGGCACCCCATTCCCTATATAGTGCACTACTTTTGATCAGTGCTCTAGGGGCCCTGGTCAAAAGAAGTACACCATGTAGGGTCAAAGGTAGCGCACTATAAAGAGAATAGCCTGCCATTTGAAATGTAGACCTAGGGAATGTGGTGGTGGCGTACTGGTCGCTTGGTCATTAACACTCTACCATGACAAGGTGGGCATTTAGCTGCTAAATGATTGCAGAAGCATCAGATAGAGAAAAGATGAGATGAGGAGAGTCTGACAGCCTAAAAATGGTGATCTTCCGATCGACTGAAAAAGATTTTGAGATTTGAAAATCAAATCTGTTTTTCCCCCGAAGAAAGAGAGAGCGAGAAAGAGCTGTAAAACTGATGTGGTCTGGTTGATGACTAGCGCATCTCAAGCACATAGGTCAGTCGGTGACACGCACACACACACACACACACACAATTGATGTTGATGTTCCATTCACAACTGCTACTCTCCTACACATCTTTGTCTACTGCACTTTAACCACTTGTACCATCCCATGTCCCTGCTTAGTCCCTCCCTTACCAGCCTCTCGCAGTTTAGTGCCTCTCCGCACGCACGCACGCACACACACACACACACACCTCTTACTCCCCATTCCCAAACAACAGAGACAAAGCCTCAGATATAGATTAATGGGACAGCAAACAATGAGCAATTATTCAGCCAGAATAAAATGACCAGAATAAAGGTTAGATAAGAATAAATAATAAATAAAATAATAAAGAAGAATAAAGATGCTGTCCTGTTTTACCAGCCTACAGACAGAAAGGAGAGATTGATGAGAAAGTGAGAGATTGATTGAGAAAGAGATAGAAAGAGAGCGAAAGAGATTGCTTGAGACAGGGAGAGTGAGAGAGAGGTGGATCAACATTCACCTGTTCTGAACAGTGTCAAAAGTGACCGTAGAGGTCGACCGATTATGATTTTTCAACGGCGATACCGATACCGATTTTTGGAGGACCAAAAAAAGACGATACCGATTAATCAGACGATTTTTTTTATGTATTTGTAATAATGACAATTACAACAATACTGAATGAACACTTATTTTAACTTAATATACTACATCAATAAAATCAATTTAGCCTCAAATAAATAATGAAACATGTTCAATTTGGTTTAAACAATGCAAAAACAAAGTGTTGGAGAAGAAAGTAAAAGAGCAATAAAAAAGCTAACGTTTAAATTCCTTGCTCAGAACATATGAAAGCTGGTGGTTCCTTTTAACTTGAGTCTTCAATATTCACAGGTAAGAGGTTTTAGGTTGTAGTTTATATAGGAATTATAGGACTATTTCTCTCTATACCATTTGTATTTCATTAACCTTTGACTATTGGATGTTCTTATACTCACTTTAGTATTGCCAGTGTAACAGTATAGCTTCCGTCCCTCTCCTCGCCCCTACCTGGGCTCGAACCAGGTACACATCGACAGAGCAAGGGGAACAACTACTCCCAAGCCGTGTTTCGTTAAAGCCTATTTATTTTTGTTACAAGCCGTGTTTCGTTAAAGCCTATTTATTTTTGTTACAAGCCGTGTTTCGTTTAAAAGCCTATTTATTTTTGTTACAAGCCGTGTTTCGTTAAAGCCTATTTATTTTTGTTACAAGCCGTGTTTAGTTTAAAAGCCTATTTCTTTTTGTTACAAGAAGTGTTTCGTTAAAGCCTATGTATTTTTGTTACAAGCCGTGTTTCGTTAAAGCCTATTTATTTTTGTTACAAGCCGTGTTTCGTTTAAAAGCCTATTTATTTTTGTTACAAGCCGTGTTTCGTTAAAGCCTATTTATTTTTGTTACAAGCCGTGTTTAGTTTAAAAGCCTATTTATTTTTGTTACAAGCCGTGTTTCGTTAAAGCCTATTTATTTTTGTTACAAGCCGTGTTTCGTTAAAGCCTATTTATTTTTGTTACAAGCCGTGTTTAGTTGAAAAGCCTATTTATTTTTGTTACAAGCCGTGTTTCGTTAAAGCCTATTTATTTTTGTTACAAGCCGTGTTTCGTTAAAGCCTATTTATTTTTGTTACAAACCGTGTTTCGTTAAAGCCTATTTATTTTTGTTACAAGCCGTGTTTCGTTAAAGCCTATTTATTTTTGTTACAAGCCGTGTTTCGTTTAAAAGCCTATTTATTTTTGTTACAAACCGTGTTTCGTTAAAGCCTATTTATTTTTGTTACAAGCCGTGCTTCGTTAAAGCCTATTTATTTTTGTTACAAGCCGTGTTTAGTTGAAAAGCCTATTTATTTTTGTTACAAGCCGTGTTTCGTTAAAGCCTATTTATTTTTGTTACAAGCCGTGCTTCGTTAAAGCCTATTTATTTTTGTTACAAGCCGTGTTTAGTTGAAAAGCCTATTTATTTTTGTTACAAGCCGTGTTTCGTTAAAGCCTATTTATTTTTGTTACAAGCCGTGTTTAGTTTAAAAGCCTATTTATTTTTGTTACAAGCCGTGTTTCGTTAAAGCCTATTTACTTTTGTTACAAGCCGTGTTTCGTTAAAGCCTATTTATTTTTGTTACAAGCCGTGTTTAGTTTAAAAGCCTATTTAATTTTTATTTTTAGAGTGAGGGACTAGAGGGAATAGGGCTAGAGAAGTAGTGACATCACCTCTGTGTGTGTGTGTGTGTGTGTGTGTGTGTGTGTGTAGAGAGGCGCCCGCGTCTCTCTACATTTCATGTGTGACGGGGCTGAGACAACACTCTCAGGTCTAGCAGAACAATCACACAGACAGTGTGTATGTTCGGCTGCATTGCAATCAAACCCAGGGCTCAGGAGCATGGTAAAAGTTGACATACAACCTGAACTCAGCCTACTTTACTCAGCCATAGTTAGTAACGGTTCACCAAACACACGGTTCGGTAGGTATTGCAGTTTTGGGTTCAGTACAGCAGTAAAATGAAATGCTATTCACAATGTTCAGCATTCACAGTGTTCCTAGCATTGTCTGTTGTGACAGGATTGTTAGGTTGGGCCTCTCAAGTTTCCAGTCTGATGCTGCATTTGTAACCATGTGAGGTGGGAATTTACCAGTTGGATGCATTCATGTGATTTGTACTCGTTGAGAAACGCTGATTGGCTAATGGCCAACAAGCTGTGTCAATCATAAATTAAGTACAGCTATCATGATTGTAATAAGTTATAGTAAAAAAACAAAAACACAAAGATTGCTTTTTATAAAAATAGTTTTGTTCTTGCATTTAACTGCTGAAAATGCTGTTTAAGAGGCCATTTCCTTAGTAGGTGACATCAAAGGTCACCATGTGGGTAAAGCGGGTGCTCCAGAGGAGTTTCTCATTAGTAATTACCAGTTGGAGAGCTGCTCCAGTAGATGTTTCCCAGCCATATGTGGTAAATTCCCACTTCTATATTAGTTAAACGCACCATGACCGTGACTCCTTCAGTGCCAGATGTGACTTTCATAAAGGGGGCGTGTCTGTAGCACAGTACATCCCGAAAATGGGCGCATATACTGTTAATAACCTTTGCAGCTGCCAACACCTCAAATATGTTGACACATTTAAGCCGACATCACCCCAGTATACCGGAACAAGACAGAAACGTAAAGAAACAACAACACAACACCCTCCCCCCTCTGCATTCAAGCAGCACTTGGCACTGATTCTTGCATTTAAATACAAACACTCCTTCCATCGTACAAAGAAATGACTAAGAACCAAAGGTCTCCCTTGTAAAAGAGGTCTTCTGACATCATTGGGACGTCCTGATTAAATAAAGGATGAACTAAATAAGAACCCAGTGACTTACTTCTCTGGCAATGCTTGTGCGTCCAGCAGCGTTCGTTGAAGAGGCCGTTGATGGTGGTCTGCTGACAGGTGGTCTTCCCCTTGGCCGCCCCAGGACACACGTCCCCGCACTCCCGGTCATTTTTATTGGCTACGATGTAGTTGTCCTCCACCGTGTCCAGGATCTTGGACCAGTCCAGGGTGGAGAGGTAGCAGAGGTTTGGGTTCTTCTCGATTCTCACCGCTCCTCTAGTGATATTCATCAGGCTATGGAGGCCGATATCCCTGAACTGCAGCATTTCAAAGAAGACCAGAGCATAGTTGAAGAACAGGTTGTTACCTCGGATCACAGTGAGATTAGGGAAGAGGTCTTTGAGGCTCTCCATGCCGTAGACCCTGAACAGGAGGAGGAAGTCTGTGACCACGGTCAGTTTGGGGTAACTTAGGCCCCTGAAGTCCTCGGGCTTGGTCTTGAACATGAGGATGATTTTCAGGTGGCCCTCGATCACTGTGCAGTTCTCCAGGGAGCGCAGGTTGGTCACGTTGTTCCGGATGTCCTTACTGGAGCAGATTCCAGGGGATACTTCAGGGGAGCAGGAGAGGGGAATGGAAGAGAGGAGAGAGAAGTGGAGGGGAGGAGACAAACTGATTAGTGATGGGATTCTGGTAACAAAAATATTCTGTTAAGACATTTATTGGTCTGCATATTTTTTTGGTGTGTGTCTAAAGTCTATGGACTTCATTAAATGAAGTATTATTTTTTACCTCTTGGGAAGAAAAAAGGGGGAAAAAAATGTATTTCACATTAATTTCATGATCAGTTTGGCTTTGTATTGCATCATATCTCCAAGAGTTGAGCTTTTTATATTTCAAGAAATAAACCGCAGTAGGCTATTGTTTATTTTGCTTGCTACTAAGTTCATTAAGAACACGGGCCCTACCTCACTTATACATATCTTTATTTCAATTCAATACAACTTTTGTACTTATCCCCTCAAGGGCAATTATTGAGTTGTATCGAATGTGAATAAAATTAGTGTAGACAGTGAACCCAAGCAATAGCCACATAAGTCTGATTAAGATGCTATATGTAGCCTAATAAATAAGAATATTGATGATATCTTAGTCAGCTCATTATTTCTGCAAATGGGAATTATTTATTATTGCAAATGATTCTTAAGTGACCAACATTGATTAAGGGTTAAATACAATTTGTTAGATTATTTCATGAAATATAGTATACAGTATGCTATGCATAGTTCAGAGTAAGTGAATTGTGTAATATTTAATATAACCTTCATTGCAAAACCAGTTTTAGGGCAAAGAGACCAAGGCCTAGAATAAAAATAGACTAAAATAGTCTGGATTGAGAAGAAACAATTTCAAATCAAAATATGTGGTTATGTATCTACAGTGTCTTGGTTTGACGAAACCCATGCCTCTCTGCAGACAGTTGGTTCAGCAACCACATATCTGGGTGTTACCCACATTATAATATAGAGCGCCATCATTGGCTGTTATTACCCACATTCCAGTATTGAGCACTGTCATTGGCTGTAAGCACTATTCTACTAGGGGTCATTGGTTTCTTCCCACATTTTATTCCAATACGGAGGTAAGCTCTGTTATCACAACTGACAACTCTACTCTTATTTGGCATGGGGCTGGAGGCTGTAATTTAAGTACTACACTCAACAAAAACTACACTCAACAAAAATATAAAACGCAACATGTAAAAAGTGTTGGTCCCATGCGCTCAAATAAAATATCCCAGAAATGTTCCATATGCACAAAAAAGCTTTTTTCTCTCAAATGTTGTGCATACATTTTATTGCATCCCTCTTCGTGAGCATCACTCCTTTGCCAAGATAATCCATCCACCTGATAGGTGTGGCATATCAATAAGCTGATTAAACAGCATGATCATTACACAGGTGCAACTTGTGCTGGGGACAATAAAAGGCCACTCTAAAATGTGCAGTTGTGTCACACAACACAATGCCACAGATATCTCAAGTTCAGGAAGCGTGCAGTTGGCATCCTGACTGCAGGAATGTCCACCAGCGCTGTTTCCAGAGAAGTCGATGTTAATTTCTCTACCATAAGCCGCCTACAACGCTGTTTTAGAGAATTTGGCGTACGTACAACCGGCCTAACAACTGTAGACCACGTGTAACCGCGCCAGCCCAAGACCTCCGGGTTCTTCACTTGCGGGATCATTGGACAGCTGATGAAATGATGTTTGCACAACCAAAGAATTTCGGCACAAACTGTCAGAAACCATCTCAGGGAAGCTAATTTCTCTGGGAAGCTAATGAATCATGCATTCCTGCTTGGACATGTAAGACGTAACAACTTACAATGAAAAAATGTATAAATGCAACATGGAACAATTTCAAAGATTTTACTGAGTTAGAGTTCATAAGGAAATCAGTCAATTGAAACAATAAATTAGGCCCTAATCTATGGATTTCACATGACTGGGCATGGGAGGGCATAGGCTCATCCACTGGGGCCACAAATAAGACAAATAACAGCACAACAGTGGTGTGCAGAATGGCATCTCGTCAATCCTCGTCACACACAGGCTATTGCAGCAGACGACCACTGTTCTGGGTTCCACTCCTATCAGCTAAAAACAAGGAGAAGCGGCTCCAGTTGGCACACGATTACTAACACTAGACAATTAAGGAGTGGAAAAACATGGCCTTTTCCAAGGAATCGCGGTTCCTTTTGAGTCATGCTGATGGCAGAGTCAGGATTTGCTGCAAGCAGCATGAGTACATGGACACATCCTGACTGATGTCAAAGGTACAGAATGGTGGCGGTGGTGTACTGCCGTCCAATCTGCAGCAACTGCGTGATGCCATCGCGTCAGAACCAACCTCCCTGTGGAATGTTTCCAACTTGTAAAATATATGCCCCAAAGAAGTCAGGCTGTTCTGGAGGCAAAGGGGGTTCCCGATACAGTACTAGATGGGTGTACCTAATTAACTGGCCGGTGAGTGTAAATTGCCTTCTTTTAATCTCCGTCTTTGTTGGGAGGACAACAGAAGCTAGGTTGTTTTGTACCATGTCCATCCTTTATCCTTACCATTCATTTAAACTCATTTGGTTTATCCAATCGCATTCAAATCAGTGTCGTAAAAAACCTGCAATGAAAGTGGTTGGTTTGACATAACTTTAAGGCCAAACTAACTATTTTATTCTCTGTCTTTGTTTACTCACTTACTGTTGTACATGTGCATCCGGTTCATTTACCATTCTTTTGAAATATGCTAATTTGTTTAATCCAATTTGATCCAGTCCTGTGATAAACCTGCTGTGATTTCAGAGTGTCTGGTTTGACATTAAGTACCCTCTTTTAATCTGTCATTTTGTTAACTAATTTACAACACAACAGTCAATCTAGTGAATCACACAGTAATGTAGATGGCTAATACATGTACAAGTCCTGTAATAATGACTAGTACTGAGTGAATGTGTGGCGTATGTGTGTTGGTGTGAGTGCTGAGAAGTGTAAGTCTGCGTTAGGCTGTGTGTGTGTGTGTGTTGGTGCTTTATGAATGTGTAGGGATGCTGAGAAGTGTTTGTGTGCACTCTAGTCCTATTCAGAGGGGCTACTGAATACAACTGTGATACAACCTAACTTACTAACTAGTAAATAGTTACCCTACTTTTTGTTCATGATCATGTCACCCCAATTACTCTGTTACCACCCCTGGTGTGTGTTTGTTTGTGTGTGCGCACTCAAGTGTGTGGGCACCACCTTACTCTTCAGTGTAGACTCCCAGGAGTGCATAATATCTCAATATATATGTTAACAATAGGACCACCTGACTTTAAATTAATGGGTTTAACATACTGTATTTGTTTTATTCTGTATCGACTACTTAGCATATTATTATGGGGTGGCAGGGTAGCCTAGTGGTTAGAGTGTTGGTCTAGTAACCGGAAGGTTACAAGTTCAAATCCCCGAGCTGACAAGGTACAAATCTGTCGTTCTGCCCCTGAACAGGCAGTTAACCCACTGTTCCTAGGCTGTCATTGAAAATAAGAATTTGTTCTTAATTAACTGACTTGCCTGGTAAAATAAAGGTAAAAAAAATAATAAAATATGCATCTAATTTGCATAAAGCCGTATATATTTTTTATTCTCATTTCAAAATGTTTTCAATTTGTTACAAACATAACTTAAAGTTATGCATAAAGCATGTATATTTGTTAATAATATGGGCCTCAAATTACTGTAATTATCCTGCCTAATTAAGAGCCTAATTGTCATAGTATTACATATACATTTCATAAATGTCAGAACAATATGATCACTCCATCTTAAGACATTGGACTTGGGTTATTTCAACACTTGTTGAAATTAAGAATCCATACAGGTGATTGTGCCTTTTTGACATGGGTTTATCCTGTCCACAATTTTTTTTGTACCTTTTCTGATCACGTGAAAATAAGATCTCAGCGATTGTAAGCCTCATGAAATAAAGCGTTCTGTGTACTATATGGAATACAAAGTATAACACCAGAACCAGTGTCTAATTTTGAGCCCTACCCCTAATCAATGTGATGTACATTGTACGCACCTATTTGATAGCCAAGCACATTTATGGGATAGACATGAACAATTGCAGGTTGCAAAGGCATTTTGCTCAGTTTAGGTGGTTAAGTAATTTTTTGACTAACCAAAAAGTCAATAAAATAGACCTTTGTCCGTTTAAATCTAGCGTATTTAACGAAAAGGCTGGCCTTGCTGTCATCATAGCGGATATTGATGTCAAAGCGGAGCCTTCCAAAAGTGACACCTAATTTAACAGTGACACTGTTAAATTAGGTACAATTATGCAAGTGAACACATGTGAAACAGATGAGTAGGGTGAGAAGATTATAACTAGCTACTTACTTTCTGTATTTTCTCCATTCGTTGGCTGACAATTCCATACGTAGACAGCAGTCACAAAAACCACAAGTAAAGTCCGCTGAGACATATTTACTTAAATCAATATCCGACCGAGGAGAGAACTGGGTTAGAATCCAGTCAACTCGGTTAAAACTAGCTGGCGAGTGGTAGCTGTCAATTGGTTCGTTAGCTAAACCACGAGAACCCAGGTTAAAAAAAAAAAAAAAAAACAATGCATTCCGGAAAAATGGGCGGAGGGAAGTTAAGTGGCTACCTGGTTAGCCACTGCAGTCTCCAAAGTCAGAACAGAATAGGCCAAGCTGAGTAACTGCTAGCTACTGTTAGCTGGCTGTGCAGCAGGCCACAACGCAAGTTAGTGCGATTTGATACCAACTCGCAATTGAATTACGCTTTCGGTAACACTCGCTATGGCGCCGTGTATCTACTTCGGAAATGGCTTATTCCCTTGCATTGAAAGGATAAAAACCACAGCTAGTGATGTGCAGCAATTTCTCTCTCTATGACAACTTCAGGTTCATGGCACGCGTGGCGTACTAAACCAAATCCACGGGTCACTGCGTTTCACGCTCACCGCTGGTGTCTTTCACAAAAAATACCACAATAATAAACGCAAAAGTATTGCAATTAATAGGTAGTTTACTTAAACTCAACTGAACCTTGTATGGAGAGAATAAATAATTAAACCGCAAACTCGATTTGGTCAATACTGACATTAACGAGGCTTCCACTCAAGACAACATTGACTGTCAGACTTCACCGTTGGTCAAATTGTTCGCACTATTTCTTCACAATAAAGCTTCAAAATGACCACATTGTTATTGCACAACGACACCAGCAAAAAAAAAAAAAGTCGAAAACTTGTATTTTAGTCTCCCACATGAGAGGTAGACTGTTAAATCATCTTTTCTGCTTCTCCTCCGCCAGCAAACAAAACCTGCAAGTGAGCCAGCTGGGGCTAAAGGGAAACACGGACTGGAATATATTGGATTAGGCAGTTAGACTAAAGATACTGTAAAAACCTGCATTGCATCTGTGAGTAGGCTACAAACGAGCGGGGGTCATACCATGGATAATCTTTACTACTATAACCCATAGAAACGCATTATTAAATAACACATTAATAAATTAAGAAATGTTTTAAAAAAAAGAGTTAAAAAATGAATCATAAGGAATAAGATTTTTAAGTGTCAACAAAGTACTGAGTAAAGGGTCGGAAATCTTACAGTACCAGTCAAAAGTTTGGACACACCTACTCATTCATGTTTTTTTATTTTATACATTGTACAATAAAAGAGAAGACATCAAAACCATTAAATAACACATATGGAATCATGTAGTAACCAAAAAAGTGTTAAACAAATCTAAATATATTTTATAGTTGATATTCTTCAAAGTAGCCACCCTTTGCCTTGATGACAGCTATGCACACTCTTGGCATAGTAATAAGTCAGCTGTAAAAATGTGTTTTATGGGCTATGATGGGACAAGACTTTTTATAATCTGGTCGTATTGTAAAAACTACACAACAACTGCGATTGGACAATACAACTAACAGGGCTGCGCTTGCTGTACGCCTTTACATCTGTAATTAAATAGTTATTATTGTGTTAATTGATTAATTCCAGTCAATCCTTTTGGATTGATAATGTCTAAGTAGCCTAGCCGCCTGAAATTGTAATATAAAACAAATTTGATGACATTCACATTTTCTCTTAACATTTTCTCTTAACACAAATAAATAGGCCTATTTTCGGCTATAAATACAGGAACATAGCTTAGGCTATTACTGCTTCGTTTCCCCAGCTGTGATTGTTAGTTGGCTACAGCTGATCAGACTGAAACACAGATTGTACACGAGATGACCAATCATGAGACAAATCAGTCTAAACAACAGTACTTTGACCCTCTTTTCAACGCTTTTGTGTCAATAATTTTTATTCAACTGAATAGAAAGTGCCAGAAAGTGCACACATTTGCCGGTGGCAGTGCTGATCTCTGCAACATGGATAAATTGAAATCATTTGCCACATATTGCTACAAATGAAGAAATATTTCCTGTATGTATGTTCTACTTTCAAAAAATGCCAAGTTAGTTTCCATACTAATGTTACTGTCCTCAAAACAACAAATAAATAGAAGAATTCCATTAATTCCTATGGAGGCTTGCTCCTTCTGAGTGCCAATATGGAGGCCGGTGGCTTCAAAGCAGGTAATCTTTGGTCCCCCACCTAGGACAATTATAGCTCTGATTCTGTTATTGTGTTGAATTGATATAAATCTGCTATAGTTAATCAATAGCTGTGACAATGCAGCTCTTGGCTTTCACACACCATTGTGGCAATATCGTACACTAGTATTATTGCAGTGTTTGTTATTGTATTAGACAGCCATATTCCCCTCCTTTCTAGGAGATGTGGGCTGCGTCCCAAATGGCACCCTATTCCCCATGTCAAAAGTAGTGCACTATGTAGGAAAAGGGGTGCCATTTGGGACGCAGTCGTGATGGCTGGCAAACAGCCAGACATCTGCTTCCTCTGAACACAGAGGACAGAAGAGAGGACAGAAGAGAGATCAGAGTTGAGTCCCAAATGGCACCCTATCCCCTGTAGTGCACCCCTTTTGACTAGGGCCCATAGGGTTCTATAGTGCAAAAGTACTAGTCTCTGGTCAAAAATAGTGTACTAGGGAACAGGGAGCCAGCTAGGACGGAGACCAAATCATGCAGAGGAGAGAGTAACTAGAATAATATCTACTACAAGAGCTTAGAGAGAGATCATGGTGGTTTGCAGCCAAAATGGCACCCTATTCCCTACGTAGTGCACTTCTTTTGAGCAGGGCCCTTAGGAAATAGGGTGCCATTTGGGATGCACACCATGTCAGCAAGGCCATCACATAGTACATTAATTCAACATCATGAAATTAGATGAGATGAGAGGGTCAGAGAGGTGAATGTTATAGCTTACTAATGATGATCCTGTTCAACGTGTGGAGGCTGTGTAGTGGGAGGTGAGTCACTCACAGGCACTGGATGGAGCCTAGCACTGGGCTTTCTGATAGCAGTTATTTTCAAAAAGTGTTGACTTGTGATGATTGGTATTGAATGTGGTTACTATTGCTATTTCAGTTAATGCACTTATGTAAATAGGTCTGGATAAGAATGTCTACTAAATGACTATGAAGTAAAGTTACTATGGCTATGGGCTATAGTAAGGCTATGGGAGAGAGGGAGGACAGGTTAAGAGAGAGAGGGGGGTGAGGGTAAGGGTGAGAGAGAGGTGACCAGCAGCTTTGAGCCAATGAGCCGATTTCAGCACATCACTAATCTGGGAACATATTTTATTATAAGAAGGTGTAATAGGGTTGTATAGGGATGCACTTCTTGACACAAATTATAATCTCATAGTCTGTCTGTCTGTAGGTATGTGGAGTTATAATAACATTATGGCACCAGGCAGTTTTAGTTTTAATCACCCTGTTCAGTCTTTTGTTCACAACATTTCCAGCAACAGTTTATTTTAAGGGTACTTCACAATACATTCAAAGCGATTACATTACACATTCACAAGTCACACAAGTCATGTAGGTACACTTCAAATAAAGCGTTTTCCATTGAGGAAAATATCATTTATTTAGCAGTATGCAGTGGCTGATTGTGGGTGTTTACAGTAAGGCTTGTTTTGCCTCCTTGACAGTGTAGTTCAAGAACCATTTGAGGAAATTGAAGCAAGATACTTTCCCATCATTTCTGATGGAAATAAGAGCGATAACGAGCACACAAATAAATGCCTGGTCTAGGACAAGGCTTACTTATTGACGACAACTGAAGGATAGCAGATGACCGGTAAACACATGATGCTATTGTTGACAGTATGTAACCAGTAGCCATGGAGCCATGGTCTGTGTCCCAAATGGCACCCCATTCTCTAGCAAAAGCTTTCCAAAGGGGTTCTTCAGCTGTTCCCATAGGAGATAGGAAATCGTCCAGGAAAAACAAACGAGCTTGGGGAAAGCTGGAATTTTGCAACCCTAGATGAATGACATGTTTACAACATACTTTATAATCTTGATATACACTGAGTATACAAAACATTAAGGACACCTGCTCTTTCGATGACAGACTGACCAGCTGAATCCAAGTGAAAGCT
The DNA here is from genome assembly GCF_013265735.2 of Oncorhynchus mykiss. Lineage (NCBI taxonomy): Eukaryota > Metazoa > Chordata > Actinopteri > Salmoniformes > Salmonidae > Oncorhynchus > Oncorhynchus mykiss. The sequence continues at coordinate 77,656 of NW_023493886.1, read as the reverse complement.
ATGATCCATTATTGATGGATGAAGCAGCAAGATTGGACACCCATGGAGTCATCACAGCTTAGGTAGCAAATCTCTTACTGCTAGAGCAAATCTGTTAGGGCTTGACTCATTACTTACTTAACTATTCAATCCGATAGCCCCCTTTTCGGCTATGAAACATGAAAGCGGTCCACTGTACGTAATATGACAACAAAGGCAATGCACAGAAGAAGAGACAGAAGAAATCCATGTTTGCCAAAAAGGTACAAATATTTCCAATGTGAGGAGAATGGAAGTAAATACATTGACAGACCTCAGACAGAGTGTGTATCCCAAATGGCACCCTTATACCTTAAACTGTATAGTGCCACAACTCTTTCCCTATATAGAGAAGTGCACTACGTAGGGCATAGGATGCCATTTGGGACGTCGCCAGAGTGTAGCGGCCTATGACAAACGTATCACAACGTTTCGTGGAAATGCAATGTGTATAAAAACCACAACAACTATGTCATGTTTTTGGCGTTAATGATGAGATTTATGTGTGTGAACTTTAATGTCATTAACATTATTGTTTAAAGTTTTCAATTGGTTTGTCATTATTAAAAAGACCTTAGGCTAAATGACCAGAATATTATTATTTTTATTATTATTTATGTTAGAAAGAAGGATTCAAAAAACGTTTCTTCCTCTCGAGTACACAACTATAAATTGCCTAAATCTGTAGTTAGTGAGGACAACTGGCAAATGCTTCAGCTAATCGCCTAAACATAATAAATAACCATTTATATCAGCAAGCAATATAGGTTTATAGAAAGAATAAAATCATTAGGCTGGTTGAAATACAACACTATACCCTTTTCCACTTCTTTGATTCCATCAAAATAAATCACACTAATAATAATAATGTACTTCTGAATGTAGCTTTTGCAGATTTAAATTCTCTAAAAACAGTAAAAGTAGGCCTACAGTTAAATTAGTTAAGATAATCCTAGATGCATTCTATTTGGGCAGTGGGGAGGATCCGAATTAATAACAAGTTTATTGATCAACCTGATAGATATGTTAGTCATTGATTCTTGCATATGCTACCGCTCTTCCTTTAGACAATGTCAACAATGGTACATCCCAAGTAGCACCTTGTTTCCCTATGTAGGGCACTATAGTCCCATAGGGTTCTGGTCAAAACTAGTGGGCTTTGTAGTGGGCTTTGTAGTGGGCTTTGTAGTGGGCTTTATAGTGGGCTTTGTAAGGAATAGGGTACTACCATGTTGGAAGCAACCAATGAGAAAATATCACAGAGAAAAACTCAAGTACAGTATATTTGTACTGTCAGAGCTTTTATCTATCAATCTATCAGTGCATCCAAGCTGCTAAATAGTGTCATCAGTAAATGTGTGCTTTTATTTTCCCCCGTGGGTGGTGGGTCTGTAGTATGATCAGAACCGGTGGGTCTGTAGTATCATCAGAACCGGTGGGTCTGTAGTACCATCAGAACCGGTGGGTCTGTAGTATCATCAGAACCGGTGGGTCTGTAGTATCATCAGAACCGCTGGGTCTGTAGTACCATCAGAACCGGTGGGTCTGTAGTATCATCAGAACCGGTGGGTCTGTAGTATCATCAGAACTGGTGGGTCTGTAGTACCATCAGAACCGGTGGGTCTGTAGTACCATCAGAACCGGTGGGTCTGTAGTATCATCAGAACCGGTGGGTCTGTAGTATAATCAGAACTGGTGGGTCTGTAGTACCATCAGAACCGCTGGGTCTGTAGTATCATCAGAACCGGTGGGTCTGTAGTATCATCAGAACTGGTGGGTCTGTAGTACCTTCAGAACCGGTGGGTTTGTAGTATCATCAGAACCGGTGGGTCTGTAGTACCATCAGAACCGATGGGTCTGTAGTATAATCAGAACCGGTGGGTCTGTAGTATCAGCAGAACCGGTGGGTCTGTAGTACCATCAGAACCGGTGGGTCTGTAGTATCATCAGAACCGGTGGGTCTGTAGTATCATCAGAACCGGTGGGTCTGTAGTACCATCAGAACCGGTGGGTCTGTAGTATCATCAGAACCGGTGGGTCTGTAGTACCATCAGAACCGATGCGTCTGTAGTATAATCAGAACCGGTGGGTCTGTAGTATCAGCAGAACCGGTGGGTCTGTAGTACCATCAGAACCGGTGGGTCTGTAGTATCATCAGAACCGGTGGGTCTGTAGTATCATCAGAACCGATGGGTCTGTAGTACCATCAGAACCGGTGGGTCTGTAGTATCATCAGAACCGGTGGGTCTGTAGTACCATCAGAACCGGTGGGTCTGTAGTATCATCAGAACCGGTGGGTCTGTAGTATCATCAGAACTGGTGGGTCTGTAGTACCATCAGAACCGGTGGGTCTGTAGTATCATCAGAACCGGTGGGTCTGTAGTACCATCAGAACCGATGGGTCTGTAGTATAATCAGAACCGGTGGGTCTGTAGTATCAGCAGAACCGGTGGGTCTGTAGTACCATCAGAACCGGTGGGTCTGTAGTATCATCAGAACCGGTGGGTCTGTAGTATCATCAGAACCGGTGGGTCTGTAGTACCATCAGAACCGATGGGTCTGTAGTATAATCAGAACCGGTGGGTCTGTAGTATCAGCAGAACCGGTGGGTCTGTAGTACCATCAGAACCGGTGGGTCTGTAGTATCATCAGAACCGGTGGGTCTGTAGTATCATCAGAACTGGTGGGTCTGTAGTACCATCAGAACCGGTGGGTCTGTAGTATCATCAGAACCGGTGGGTCTGTAGTACCATCAGAACCGATGGGTCTGTAGTATAATCAGAACCGGTGGGTCTGTAGTATCAGCAGAACCGGTGGGTCTGTAGTACCATCAGAACCGGTGGGTCTGTAGTATCATCAGAACCGGTGGGTCTGTAGTATCATCAGAACCGATGGGTCTGTAGTATCATCAGAACCGGTGGGTCTGTAGTACCATCAGAACCGGTGGGTCTGTAGTATCATCAGAACCGGTGGGTCTGTAGTATCATCAGAACCGATGGGTCTGTAGTATCAGCAGAACCGGTGGGTCTGTAGTACCATCAGAACCGGTGGGTCTGTAGTATCATCAGAACCGGTGGGTCTGTAGTACCATCAGAACCGGTGGGTCTGTAGTATCATCAGAACTGGTGGGTCTGTAGTACCATCAGAACCGGTGGGTCTGTAGTATCATCAGAACCGGTGGGTCTGTAGTACCATCAGAACCGGTGGGTCTGTAGTACCATCAGAACCGGTGGGTCTGTAGTATCATCAGAACCGGTGGGTCTGTAGTACCATCAGAACCGATGGGTCTGTAGTATCATCAGAACCGGTGGGTCTGTAGTATCAGCAGAACCGGTGGGTCTGTAGTACCATCAGAACCGGTGGGTCTGTAGTATCATCAGAACCGGTGGGTCTGTAGTATCATCAGAACCGGTGGGTCTGTAGTACCATCAGAACCGATGGGTCTGTAGTATAATCAGAACCGGTGGGTCTGTAATATCAGCAGAACCGGTGGGTCTGTAGTACCATCAGAACCGGTGGGTCTGTAGTATCATCAGAACCGGTGGGTCTGTAGTATCATCAGAACTGGTGGGTCTGTAGTACCATCAGAACCGGTGGGTCTGTAGTATCATCAGAACCGGTGGGTCTGTAGTACCATCAGAACCGATGGGTCTGTAGTATAATCAGAACCGGTGGGTCTGTAGTATCAGCAGAACCGGTGGGTCTGTAGTACCATCAGAACCGGTGGGTCTGTAGTATCATCAGAACCGGTGGGTCTGTAGTATCATCAGAACCGATGGGTCTGTAGTATCATCAGAACCGGTGGGTCTGTAGTACCATCAGAACCGGTGGGTCTGTAGTATCATCAGAACCGGTGGGTCTGTAGTGTCATCAGAACCGATGGGTCTGTAGTATCAGCAGAACCGGTGGGTCTGTAGTACCATCAGAACCGGTGGGTCTGTAGTATCATCAGAACCGGTGGGTCTGTAGTACCATCAGAACCGGTGGGTCTGTAGTATCATCAGAACCGGTGGGTCTGTAGTACCATCAGAACCGGTGGGTATTGATGTATTTACCATATATACTGTATACTGTACTCGATACCATCTACTGTATCTTGCCTATGCTGCTCTGTACCATCACTCATTCATATATCTTTATGTACATATTCTTATCCCCTTACACTGTGCATAAGACAGTAGTTTTGGAATTGTTAGTTAGATTACTTGTTGGTTATTACTGTATTGTCGGAACTAGAAGCACAAGCATTTCAACCCTCTAACCACTAGGCTACCTGCTGGTTACTGGTCCAAAACTCTAACCACTGGACTACCTGCTGGTTACTGGTCCAACACTCTAACCACTAGACTACCTGCTGGTTACTGGTCCAACACTCTGACCACTAGGCTACCTGCTGGTTACTGGTCCAACACTCTAACCACTAGACTACCTGCTGGTTACTGGTCCAACACTCTAACCACTTGGCTACCTGCTGGTTACTGGTCCAACACTCTAACCACTAGTCTACCTGCTGGTTACTGGTCCAATGCACTTACCACTAGACTATCTGCTGGTTACTGGTCCAATGGTCTAATCACTAGGCTACCTGCTGGTTACTGGTCCAATGCTCTAACCACTAGGCTACCTGCTGGTTACTGGTCCAACACTCTAACCACTAGGCTACCTGCTGGCTACCTGCTGGTTACTGGTCCAACACTCTAACCACTAGGCTACCTGCTGGTTACTGGTCCAATGCTCTAACCACTAGGCTACCTGCTGGTTACTGGTCCAATGCTCTAACCACTAGGCTACCTGCTGGTTACTAGTCCAACACTCTAACCACTAGACTACCTGATGGTTACTGGTCCAACACTCTAACCACTTGGCTACCTGCTGGTTACTGGTCCAACACTCTAACCACTAGGCTACCTGCTGGTTACTGGTCCAACACTCTAACCACTAGGCTACCTGCTGGTTACTGGTCCAATGCTCTAACCACTAGGCTACCTGCTGGTTACTGGTCCAACACTCTAACCACTAGGCTACCTGCTGGTTACTGGTCCAACACGCTAACCACTAGGCTACCTGCTGGTTACTGGTTCAACCCTCTAACCACTAGGCTACCTGCTGGTTACTGGTCCAACACTCTAACCACTGGACTACCTGCTGGTTACTGGTCCATCCCTCTAACCACTAGGCTACCTGCTGGTTACTGGTCCAACACGCTAACCACTAGTCTACCTGCTGGTTACTGGTCCAACCCTCTAACCACTAGGCTACCTGCTGGTTACTGGTCCAACACGCTAACCACTAGGCTACCTGCTGGTTACTGGTCCAACGCTAACCACTAGACTACCTGCTGGTTACTGGTCCAACACTCTAACCACTAGTCTACCTGCTGGTTACTGGTCCAATGCTCTAACCACTAGACTATTTGCTGGTTACTGGTCCAATGCTCTAACCACTAGGCTACCTGCTGGTTACTGGTCCAATGCTCTAACCACTAGGGTACCTACTGGTTACTAGTCCAACACTCTAACCACTAGGCTACCTGCCTCTAACCACTAGGCTACCTACTGGTTACTGGTCCAACACTCTAACCACTAGGCTACCTGCCTCTAACCACTAGACTACCTGCTGGTTACTTGTCCAACACTCTAACCATTAGGCTACCTGCTGGCTACCTGCTGGTTAACTCTAACCACTAGGCTACCTGCTGGTTACTGGTCCAATGCTCTAACCACTAGGCTACCTGCTGGTTACTGGTCCAATGCTCTAACCACTAAGCTACCTGCTGGTTACTGGTCCAATGCTCTAACCACTAGGCTACCTGCTGGTTACTAGTCCAACACTCTAACCCCTAGGCTACCTGCTGGTTACTAGTCCAATGCTCTAACCACTAGACTACCTGCTGGTTACTAGTCCAACACTCTAACCACTAGACTACCTGCTGGTTACTGGTCCAACCCTCTAACCACTAGGCTACCTGCTGGCAAGCAATATAGGTTTATAGAAATAATAAAATCATTAGGCTGGTTGAAATACAACCCTTTTCCAATTCTTTGATTCCATCAAAATAAATCACACTAATAATAATAATGTACTTCTGAATGTAGCTTTTGCAGATTTAAATTCTCTAAACCAACCTGCTGGTTACTGGTCCAATGCTCTAACCACTAGGGTACCTGCTGGTTACTAGTCCAACACTCTAACCACTAGGCTACCTGCCTCTAACCACTAGGCTACCTACTGGTTACTGGTCCAACACTCTAACCACTAGGCTACCTGCCTCTAACCACTAGACTACCTGCTGGTTACTTGTCCAACACTCTAACCATTAGGCTATCTGCTGGCTACCTGCTGGTTAACTCTAACCACTAGGCTACCTGCTGGTTACTGGTCCAATGCTCTAACCACTAGGCTACCTGCTGGTTACTGGTCCAATGCTCTAACCACTAAGCTACCTGCTGGTTACTGGTCCAATGCTCTAACCACTAGGCTACCTGCTGGTTACTAGTCCAACACTCTAACCCCTAGGCTACCTGCTGGTTACTAGTCCAATGCTCTAACCACTAGACTACCTGCTGGTTACTAGTCCAACACTCTAACCACTAGACTACCTGCTGGTTACTGGTCCAACCCTCTAACCACTAGGCTACCTGCTGGCAAGCAATATAGGTTTATAGAAATAATAAAATCATTAGGCTGGTTGAAATACAACCCTTTTCCACTTCTTTGATTCCATCAAAATAAATCACACTAATAATAATAATGTACTTCTGAATGTAGCTTTTGCAGATTTAAATTCTCTAAACCAACCTGCTGGTTACTGGTCCAACGCTAACCACTAGACTACCTGCTGGTTACTGGTCCAACACTCTAACCACTAGTCTACCTGCTGGTTACTGGTCCAATGCTCTAACCACTAGACTATTTCCTGGTTACTGGTCCAATGCTCTAACCACTAGGCTACCTGCTGGTTACAGGTCCAATGCTCTAACCACTAGGGTACCTGCTGGTTACTAGTCCAACACTCTAACCACTAGGCTACCTGCCTCTAACCACTAGACTACCTGCTGGTTACTTGTCCAACACTCTAACCATTAGGCTACCTGCTGGCTACCTGCTGGTTAACTCTAACCACTAGGCTACCTGCTGGTTACTGGTCCAATGCTCTAACCACTAGACTACCTGCTGGTTACTGGTCCAATGCTCTAACCACTAAGCTACCTGCTGGTTACTGGTCCAATGCTCTAACCACTAGGCTACCTGCTGGTTACTAGTCCAACACTCTAACCCCTAGGCTACCTGCTGGTTACTAGTCCAATGCTCTAACCACTAGACTACCTGCTGGTTACTAGTCCAACACTCTAACCACTAGACTACCTGCTGGTTACTGGTCCAACCCTCTAACCACTAGGCTACCTGCTGGTTACTGGTCCAACACGCTAACCACTAGTCTACCTGCTGGTTACTAGTCCAACCCTCTAACCACTAGGCTACCTGCTGGTTACTGGTCCAACACGCTAACCACTAGGCTACCTGCTGGTTACTGGTCCAACGCTAACCACTAGACTACCTGCTGGTTACTGGTCCAACACTCTAACCACTAGTCTACCTGCTGGTTACTGGTCCAATGCTCTAACCACTAGACTATTTGCTGGTTACTGGTCCAATGCTCTAACCACTAGACTATCTGCTGGTTACTGGTCCAATGCTCTAACCACTAGGGTACCTGCTGGTTACTAGTCCAACACTCTAACCACTAGGCTACCTGCCTCTAACCACTAGGCTACCTACTGGTTACTGGTCCAACACTCTAACCACTAGGCTACCTGCCTCTAACCACTAGACTACCTGCTGGTTACTAGTCCAATGCTCTAACCACTAGACTACCTGCTGGTTACTAGTCCAACACTCTAACCACTAGACTACCTGCTGGTTACTGGTCCAATGCTCTAACCACTAGACTACCTGCTGGTTACTGGTCAACACTCTAACCACTAGACTACCTGCTGGTTACTGGTCCAACGCTCTAACCACTAGATGAAGATGAGAACATTAACTTTTTGGCTAAGATGTTCATAAGTGGTCGAAGTAGCTGATTCGTGTCAAAAGTTACACAGAAAGTTGGAAGTGGAGATGTCACAATGGGGAGCTTTAGAAACCTGAGGAAATGACAAGAAAAACAGCCCCAGATCATTATTCCTCCTCCACCAAACTTTACAAATGCACTATGCATTGGGGCAGGTAGCGTTCTCCACCAAACTTTACAAATGCACTATGCATTGGTGCAGGTAGCGTTCTCCACCAAACTTTACAAATGCACTATGCATTGGGGCAGGTAGCGTTCTCCACCAAATTTTACAAATGCACTATGCATTGGGGCAGGTTTCGTTCTCCACCAAACTTTACAAATGCACTATGCATTGGGGCAGGTAGCGTTCTCCACCAAACTTTACAAATGCACTCTGCATTGGTGCAGGTAGCGTTCTCCACCAAACTTTACAAATGCACTCTGCATTGGGGCAGGTAGCGTTCTCCACCAAACTTTACAAATGCACTATGCATTGGGGCAGGTAGCGTTCTCCACCAAACTTTACAAATGCACTATGCATTGGGGCAGGTAGCGTTCTCCACCAAACTTTACAAATGCACTATGCATTGGGGCAGGTAGCGTTCTCCACCAAACTTTACAAATGCACTATGCATTGGGGCAGGTAGCGTTCTCCACCAAACTTTACAAATGCACTATGCATTGGGACAGGTAGCATTCTCCACCAAACTTTACAAATGCACTATGCATTGGGGCAGGTAGCGTTCTCCACCAAACTTTACAAATGCACTATGCATTGGGGCAGGTAGCGTTCTCCACCAAACTTTACAAATGCACTATGCATTGGGACAGGTAGCGTTCTCCACCAAACTTTACAAATGCACTATGCATTGGGGCAGGTAGCGTTCTCCACCAAACTTTACAAATGCACTATGCATTGGGGCAGGTAGCGTTCTCCACCAAACTTTACAAAGCACTATGCATTGGGGCAGGTAGCGTTCTCCTGGCATCCAAACCCAGTTTCTTCCATCGGACTGCCAAATGGTGAAGCATGATTCATCACTCCAGAGAACGCGTTTCTTCTCTGCTCCAGAGTCCAATGGTGGCGAGCTTCACATCACTCCAGAGAACAGGTTTCCACTGCTCCAGAGAACAGGTTTCCCCTGCTCCAGAGAACAGGTTTCCACTGCTTAAAACAATGCGTTTCTTCTCTGCTCCAGAGAACGCGTTTCCACTGCTCCAGAGAACGCGTTTCCACTGCTCCAGAGAACAGGTTTCCACTGCTCCAGAGAACGTGTTTCCACTGCTTCAGAGAACGCGTTTCCACTGCTCCAGAGAACACGTTTCCCCTGCTCCAAACAACGCTTTTCTTCTCTGCTCCAGAGAACGTGTTTCCACTGCTCCAGAGAACGCATTTCCACTGCTCCAGAGAACAGGTTTCCACTGCTCCAGAGAACACGTTCCCCTGCTCCAGAGAACGTGTTTCCACTGCTCCAGAGAACGCATTTCCACTGCTCCAGAGAACAGGTTTCCACTGCTCCAGAGAACGTGTTTCCACTGCTCCAGAGAACGTGTTTCCCCTGCTCCAGAGAACAGGTTTCCACTGCTCCAGAGAACACGTTCCCCTGCTCCAGAGAACGTGTTTCCACAGCTCCAGAGAACGCATTTCCACTGCTCCAGAGAACAGGTTTTCCACTGCTCCAGAGAACGCATTTCCACTGCTCCAGAGAACAGGTTTCCACTGCTCCAGAGAACGTGTTTCCACTGCTCCAGAGAACGTGTTTCCACTGCTCCAGAGAACGTGTTTCCACTGCTCCAAACAACGCGTTTCTTCTCTGCTCCAGAGAACGTGTTTCCACTGCTCCAGAGAACGCATTTCCACTGCTCCAGAGAACACGTTTCCACTGCTCCAAACAACGCGTTTCTTCTCTGCTCCAGAGAACGTGTTTCCACTGCTCCAGAGAACGCATTTCCAACTGCTCCAGAGAACAGGTTTCCACTGCTCCAGAGAACGCGTTTCCACTGCTCCAGAGAACGCATTTCCACTGCTCCAGAGAACAGGTTTCCACTGCTCCAGAGAACGCATTTCCACTGCTCCAGAGAACAGGTTTCCACTGCTCCAGAGAACACGTTTCCCCTGCTCCAAACAACGCGTTTCTTCTCTGCTCCATAGAACGTGTTTCCCCTGCTCCAGAGAACAGGTTTCCACTGCTCCAGAGAACACGTTTCCCCTGCTCCAGAGAACGTGTTTCCACAGCTCCAGAGAACGCATTTCCACTGCTCCAGAGAACAGGTCTCCACTGCTCCAGAGAACGCATTTCCACTGCTCCAGAGAACAGGTTTCCACTGCTCCAGAGAACGTGTTTCCACTGCTCCAGAGAACGTGTTTCCACTGCTCCAGAGAACGTGTTTCCACTGCTCAAAACAACGCGTTTCATCTCTGCTCCAGAGAACATGTTTCCACTGCTCCAGAGAACGCATTTCCACTGCTCCAGAGAACACGTTTCCACTGCTCCAAACAACGCGTTTCTTCTCTGCTCCAGAGAACGTGTTTCCACTGCTCCAGAGTACGCATTTCCACTGCTCCAGAGAACACGTTTCCCCTGCTCCAAACAACGCGTTTCTTCTCTGCTCCAGAGAACGTGTTTCCACTGCTCCAGAGAACGCATTTCCACTGCTCCAGAGAACACGTTTCCACTGCTCCAGAGAACGCGTTTCCACTGCTCCAGAGAACGCGTTTCCACTGCTCCAGAGAAATCGTTTCCCCTGCTCCAGAGAACGTGTTTCCACTGCTCCAGAGAACGCATTTCCACTGCTCCAGAGAACGCATTTCCACTGCTCCAGAGAACAGGTTTCCACTGCTCCAGAGAACGTGTTTCCACTGCTCCAGAGAACGCGTTTCCACTGCTCCAGAGAACGTGTTTCCACTGCTCCAGAGAACGCATTTCCACTGCTCCAGAGAACAGGTTTCCACTGCTCCAGAGAACGCATTTCCACTGCTCCAGAGAACAGGTTTCCCCTGCTCCAGAGAACGTGTTTCCACTGCTCCAGAGAACGCATTTCCACTGCTCCAGAGAACGCGTTTCCACTGCTCCAGAGAACGCGTTTCCACTGCTCCAGAGAACGCGTTTCCACTGCTCCAGAGAACACGTTTCCCCTGCTCCAGAGAACGTGTTTCCACTGCTCCAGAGAACGCATTTCCACTGCTCCAGAGAACAGGTTTCCACTGCTCCAGAGAACGCATTTCCACTGCTCCAGAGAACAGGTTTCCACTGCTCCAGAGAACGTGTTTCCACTGCTCCAGAGAACGCGTTTCCACTGCTCCAGAGAACGTGTTTCCACTGCTCCAAACAACGCGTTTCTTCTCTGCTCCAGAGAACGTGTTTCCACTGCTCCAGAGAACGCATTTCCACTGCTCCAAAGAACACGTCTACACTGCTCCAGAGAACGCGTTTCCACTGCTCCAGAGAACGCGTTTCCACTGCTCTAGAGAACGCATTTCCGCTGCTCCAGAGAACACGTTTCCCCTGCTCCAAACAACGCGTTTCTTCTCTGCTCCAGAGAACGTGTTTCCACTGCTCCAGAGAACGCATTTCCACTGCTCCAGAGAACACGTTTCCACTGCTCCAGAGAACGCGTTTCCCCTGCTCCAGAGAACGCGTTTCCACAGCTCCAGAGAAAGCATTTCCACTGCTCCAGAGAACAGGTTTCCACTGCTCCAGAGAACGCATTTCCACTGCTCCAGAGAACAGGTTTCCACTGCTCCAGAGAACGCGTTTCCACTGCTCCAGAGAACAGGTTTCCACTGCTCCAGAGAACGCATTTCCACTGCTACAGAGAACAGGTTTCCACTGCTCCAGAGAACGTGTTTCCACTGCTCCAGAGAACGCGTTTCCACTGCTCCAGAGAACGCATTTCCACTGCTCCAGAGAACAGGTTTCCACTGCTCCAGAGAACGTGTTTCCACTGCTCCAGAGAACGCGTTTCCACTGCTCCAGAGAACGTGTTTCCACTGCTCCAAACAACGCGTTTCTTCTCTGCTCCAGAGAACGTGTTTCCACTGCTCCAGAGAACGCATTTCCACTGCTCCAAAGAACACGTCTACACTGCTCCAGAGAACGCGTTTCCACTGCTCCAGAGAACGCGTTTCCACTGCTCTAGAGAACGCATTTCCGCTGCTCCAGAGAACACGTTTCCCCTGCTCCAAACAACGCGTTTCTTCTCTGCTCCAGAGAACGTGTTTCCACTGCTCCAGAGAACGCATTTCCACTGCTCCAGAGAACACGTTTCCACTGCTCCAGAGAACGCGTTTCCCCTGCTCCAGAGAACGCGTTTCCACAGCTCCAGAGAAAGCATTTCCACTGCTCCAGAGAACAGGTTTCCACTGCTCCAGAGAACGCATTTCCACTGCTCCAGAGAACAGGTTTCCACTGCTCCAGAGAACGCGTTTCCACTGCTCCAGAGAACAGGTTTCCACTGCTCCAGAGAACGCATTTCCACTGCTAGAGAGAACAGGTTTCCACTGCTCCAGAGAACGTGTTTCCACTGCTCCAGAGAACGCGTTTCCACTGCTCCAGAGAACGTGTTTCCACTGCTCCAAACAACGCGTTTCTTCTCTGCTCCAGAGAACGTGTTTCCACTGCTCCAGAGAATGCGTTTCCACTGCTCCAGAGAACGCGTTTCCACTGCTCCAGAGAACGCATTTCCACTGCTCCAGAGAACAGGTCTCCACTGCTCCAGAGAACGCATTTCCACTGCTCCAGAGAACAGGTTTCCACTGCTCCAGAGAACGTGTTTCCACTGCTCCAGAGAACGTGTTTCCACTGCTCCAGAGAACGTGTTTCCACTGCTCAAAACAACGCGTTTCATCTCTGCTCCAGAGAACATGTTTCCACTGCTCCAGAGAACGCATTTCCACTGCTCCAGAGAACACATTTCCACTGCTCCAAACAACGCGTTTCTTCTCTGCTCCAGAGAACGTGTTTCCACTGCTCCAGAGTACGCATTTCCACTGCTCCAGAGAACACGTTTCCCCTGCTCCAAACAACGCGTTTCTTCTCTGCTCCAGAGAACGTGTTTCCACTGCTCCAGAGAACGCATTTCCACTGCTCCAGAGAACACTTTTCCACTGCTCCAGAGAACGCGTTTCCACTGCTCCAGAGAACGCGTTTCCACTGCTCCAGAGAACACGTTTCCCCTGCTCCAGAGAACGTGTTTCCACTGCTCCAGAGAACGCATTTCCACTGCTCCAGAGAACGCATTTCCACTGCTCCAGAGAACAGGTTTCCACTGCTCCAGAGAACGTGTTTCCACTGCTCCAGAGAACGCGTTTCCACTGCTCCAGAGAACGTGTTTCCACTGCTCCAAACAACGCGTTTCTCCTCTGCTCCAGAGAACGTGTTTCCACTGCTCCAGAGAACGCATTTCCACTGCTCCAGAGAATACGTTTCCACTGCTCCAGAGAACGCGTTTCCACTGCTCCAGAGAACGCGTTTCCACTGCTCCAGAGAACACGTTTCCCCTGCTCCAGAGAACGTGTTTCCACTGCTCCAGAGAACGCATTTCCACTGCTCCAGAGAACAGGTTTCCACTGCTCCAGAGAACGCATTTCCACTGCTCCAGAGAACAGGTTTCCACTGCTCCAGAGAACGTGTTTCCACTGCTCCAGAGAACGCGTTTCCACTGCTCCAGAGAACGTGTTTCCACTGCTCCAAACAACCCGTTTCTTCTCTGCTCCAGAGAACGTGTTTCCACTGCTCCAGAGAACGCATTTCCACTGCTCCAAAGAACACGTCTCCACTGCTCCAGAGAACGCGTTTCCACTGCTCCAGAGAACGCGTTTCCACTGCTCTAGAGAACGCATTTCCGCTGCTCCAGAGAACACGTTTCCCCTGCTCCAAACAACGCGTTTCTTCTCTGCTCCAGAGAACGTGTTTCCACTGCTCCAGAGAACGCATTTCCACTGCTCCAGAGAACACGTTTCCACTGCTCCAGAGAACGCGTTTCCCCTGCTCCAGAGAACGCGTTTCCACAGCTCCAGAGAACGCATTTCCACTGCTCCAGAGAACAGGTTTCCACTGCTCCAGAGAACGCATTTCCACTGCTCCAGAGAACAGGTTTCCACTGCTCCAGAGAACGCGTTTCCACTGCTCCAGAGAACAGGTTTCCACTGCTCCAGAGAACGCATTTCCACTGCTACAGAGAACAGGTTTCCACTGCTCCAGAGAACGTGTTTCCACTGCTCCAGAGAACGCGTTTCCACTGCTCCAGAGAACGTGTTTCCACTGCTCCAAACAACGCGTTTCTTCTCTGCTCCAGAGAACGTGTTTCCACTGCTCCAGAGAACGCGTTTCCACTGCTCCAGAGAACGCGTTTCCACTGCTCCAGAGAACGCATTTCCACTGCTCCAGAGAACACGTTCCCCTGCTCCAAACAACGTGTTTCTTCTCTGCTCCAGAGAACATGTTTCCACTGCTCCAGAGAACGCATTTCCACTGCTCCAAAGAACACGTCTCCACTGCTCCAGAGAACGCGTTTCCACTGCTCCAGAGAACGCGTTTCCACTGCTCCAGAGAACGCATTTCCACTGCTCCAGAGAACACGTTTCCCCTGCTCCAAACAACGCGTTTCTTCTCTGCTCCAGAGAACGTGTTTCCACTGCTCCAGAGTACGCATTTCCACTGCTCCAGAGAACGCATTTCCACTGCTCCAGAGAACACGTTTCCACTGCTCCAGAGAACGCGTTTCCACTGCTCCAGAGAACGCATTTCCACTGCTCCAGAGAACAGGTTTCCACTGCTCCAGAGAACGCATTTCCACTGCTCCAGAGAACAGGTTTCCACTGCTCCAGAGAACACGTTTCCCCTGCTCCAAACAACGCGTTTCTTCTCTGCTCCAGAGAACGTGTTTCCACTGCTCCAGAGAACGCATTTCCACTGCTCCAGAGAACACGTTTCCCCTGCTCCAGAGAACGTGTTTCCACTGCTCCAGAGAACGTGTTTCCCCTGCTCCAGAGAACAGGTTTCCACTGCTCCAGAGAACACGTTTCCCCTGCTCCAGAGAACGTGTTTCCACAGCTCCAGAGAACGTGTTTCCACTGCTCCAGAGAACAGGTCTCCACTGCTCCAGAGAACGCATTTCCACTGCTCCAGAGAACAGGTTTCCACTGCTCCAGAGAACGTGTTTCCACTGCTCCAGAGAATGTGTTTCCACTGCTCCAGAGAACGTGTTTCCCGTGCTCCAGAGAACGTGTTTCCACTGCTCCAGAGAACGCATTTCCACTACTCCAGAGAACTTATTTTTAAACTGCTCCTAACAACGCGTTTCTTCTCTGCTCCAGAGAACGTCTTTCCACTGCTCCAGAGTACGCATTTCCACTGCTCCAGAGAACGCGTTTCCACAGCTCCAGAGAACGCATTTCCACTGCTCCAGAGAACAGGTTTCCACTGCTCCAGAGAACGCATTTCCACTGCTCCAGAGAACAGGTTTCCACTGCTCCAGAGAACGCATTTCCACTGCTCCAGAGAACGTGTTTCCACTGCTCCAGAGAACGTGTTTCCCCTGCTCCAGAGAACAGGTTTCCACTGCTCCAGAGAACACGTTCCCCTGCTCCAGAGAACGTGTTTCCACAGCTCCAGAGAACGCATTTCCACTGCTCCAGAGAACAGGTTTTCCACTGCTCCAGAGAACGCATTTCCACTGCTCCAGAGAACAGGTTTCCACTGCTCCAGAGAACGTGTTTCCACTGCTCCAGAGAACGTGTTTCCACTGCTCCAGAGAACGTGTTTCCACTGCTCCAAACAACGCGTTTCTTCTCTGCTCCAGAGAACGTGTTTCCACTGCTCCAGAGAACGCATTTCCACTGCTCCAGAGAACACGTTTCCACTGCTCCAAACAACGCGTTTCTTCTCTGCTCCAGAGAACGTGTTTCCACTGCTCCAGAGAACGCATTTCCAACTGCTCCAGAGAACACGTTTCCACTGCTCCAGAGAACGCGTTTCCACTGCTCCAGAGAACGCATTTCCACTGCTCCAGAGAACAGGTTTCCACTGCTCCAGAGAACGCATTTCCACTGCTCCAGAGAACAGGTTTCCACTGCTCCAGAGAACACGTTTCCCCTGCTCCAAACAACGCGTTTCTTCTCTGCTCCAGAGAACGTGTTTCCCCTGCTCCAGAGAACAGGTTTCCACTGCTCCAGAGAACACGTTTCCCCTGCTCCAGAGAACGTGTTTCCACAGCTCCAGAGAACGCATTTCCACTGCTCCAGAGAACAGGTCTCCACTGCTCCAGAGAACGCATTTCCACTGCTCCAGAGAACAGGTTTCCACTGCTCCAGAGAACGTGTTTCCACTGCTCCAGAGAACGTGTTTCCACTGCTCCAGAGAACGTGTTTCCACTGCTCAAAACAACGCGTTTCATCTCTGCTCCAGAGAACGTGTTTCCACTGCTCCAGAGAACGCATTTCCACTGCTCCAGAGAACACGTTTCCACTGCTCCAAACAACGCGTTTCTTCTCTGCTCCAGAGAACGTGTTTCCACTGCTCCAGAGTACGCATTTCCACTGCTCCAGAGAACACGTTTCCCCTGCTCCAAACAACGCGTTTCTTCTCTGCTCCAGAGAACGTGTTTCCACTGCTCCAGAGAACGCATTTCCACTGCTCCAGAGAACACGTTTCCACTGCTCCAGAGAACGCGTTTCCACTGCTCCAGAGAACGCGTTTCCACTGCTCCAGAGAACACGTTTCCCCTGCTCCAGAGAACGTGTTTCCACTGCTCCAGAGAACGCATTTCCACTGCTCCAGAGAACGCATTTTCACTGCTCCAGAGAACAGGTTTCCACTGCTCCAGAGAACGTGTTTCCACTGCTCCAGAGAACGCGTTTCCACTGCTCCAGAGAACGTGTTTCCACTGCTCCAAACAACGCGTTTCTCCTCTTCTCCAGAGAACGTGTTTCCACTGCTCCAGAGAACGCATTTCCACTGCTCCAGAGAACACGTTTCCACTGCTCCAGAGAACGCGTTTCCACTGCTCCAGAGAACGCGTTTCCACTGCTCCAGAGAACACGTTTCCCCTGCTCCAGAGAACGTGTTTCCACTGCTCCAGAGAACGCGTTTCCACTGCTCCAGAGAACAGGTTTCCACTGCTCCAGAGAACGCATTTCCACTGCTCCAGAGAACAGGTTTCCACTGCTCCAGAGAACGTGTTTCCACTGCTCCAGAGAACGCGTTTCCACTGCTCCAGAGAACGTGTTTCCACTGCTCCAAACAACGCGTTTCTTCTCTGCTCCAGAGAACGCATTTCCACTGCTCCAGAGAACAGGTTTCCACTGCTCCAGAGAACGCATTTCCACTGCTCCAAAGAACACGTCTCCACTGCTCCAGAGAACGCGTTTCCACTGCTCCAGAGAACGCGTTTCCACTGCTCTAGAGAACGCATTTCCGCTGCTCCAGAGAACACGTTTCCCCTGCTCCAAACAACGCGTTTCTTCTCTGCTCCAGAGAACGTGTTTCCACTGCTCCAGAGAACGCATTTCCACTGCTCCAGAGAACACGTTTCCACTGCTCCAGAGAACGCGTTTCCCCTGCTCCAGAGAACGCGTTTCCACAGCTCCAGAGAACGCATTTCCACTGCTCCAGACAACAGGTTTCCACTGCTCCAGAGAACGCATTTCCACTGCTACAGAGAACAGGTTTCCACTGCTCCAGAGAACGTGTTTCCACTGCTCCAGAGAACGCGTTTCCACTGCTCCAGAGAACGTGTTTCCACTGCTCCAAACAACGCGTTTCTTCACTGCTCCAGAGAACGTGTTTCCACTGCTCCAGAGAACGCGTTTCCACTGCTCCAGAGAACGCGTTTCCACTGCTCCAGAGAACGCATTTCCACTGCTCCAGAGAACACGTTCCCCTGCTCCAAACAACGCGTTTCTTCTCTGCTCCAGAGAACATGTTTCCACTGCTCCAGAGAACGCATTTCCACTGCTCCAAAGAACACGTCTCCACTGCTCCAGAGAACGCGTTTCCACTGCTCCAGAGAACGCATTTCCACTGCTCCAGAGAACACGTTTCCCCTGCTCCAAACAACGCGTTTCTTCTCTGCTCCAGAGAACGTGTTTCCACTGCTCCAGAGTACGCATTTCCACTGCTCCAGAGAACGCATTTCCACTGCTCCAGAGAACACGTTTCCACTGCTCCAGAGAACGCGTTTCCACTGCTCCAGAGAACGCATTTCCACTGCTCCAGAGAACAGGTTTCCACTGCTCCAGAGAACGCATTTCCACTGCTCCAGAGAACAGGTTTCCACTGCTCCAGAGAACACGTTTCCCCTGCTCCAAACAACGCGTTTCTTCTCTGCTCCAGAGAACGTGTTTCCACTGCTCCAGAGAACGCATTTCCACTGCTCCAGAGAACACGTTTCCCCTGCTCCAGAGAACGTGTTTCCACTGCTCCAGAGAACGTGTTTCCCCTGCTCCAGAGAACAGGTTTCCACTGCTCCAGAGAACACGTTTCCCCTGCTCCAGAGAACGTGTTTCCACAGCTCCAGAGAACGTGTTTCCACTGCTCCAGAGAACAGGTCTCCACTGCTCCAGAGAACGCATTTCCACTGCTCCAGAGAACAGGTTTCCACTGCTCCAGAGAACGTGTTTCCACTGCTCCAGAGAATGTGTTTCCACTGCTCCAGAGAACGTGTTTCCACTGCTCAAAACAATGCGTTTCTTCTCTGCTCCAGAGAACGTGTTTCCACTGCTCCAGAGAACGCATTTCCACTACTCCAGAGAACTTATTTTTAAACTGCTCCTAACAACGCGTTTCTTCTCTGCTCCAGAGAACGTCTTTCCACTGCTCCAGAGTACGCATTTCCACTGCTCCAGAGAACGCGTTTCCACAGCTCCAGAGAACGCATTTCCACTGCTCCAGAGAACAGGTTTCCACTGCTCCAGAGAACGCATTTCCACTGCTCCAGAGAACGTGTTTCCACTGCTCCAGAGAACGCGTTTCCACTGCTCCAGAGAACGCGTTTCCACTGCTCCAGAGAACGCGTTTCCACTGCTCCAGAGAAAGCATTTCCACTGCTCCAAAGAACACGTCTCCACTGCTCCAGAGAACGCATTTCCACTGCTCCAGAGAACGCGTTTCCACTGCTCCAGAGAACGCATTTCCACTGCTCCAGAGAACACGTTTCCCCTGCTCCAAACAACGCGTTTCTTCTCTGCTCCAGAGAACGTGTTTCCACTGCTCCAGAGTACGCATTTCCACTGCTCCAGAGAACGCATTTCCACTGCTCCAGAGAACACGTTTCCACTGCTCCAGAGAACGCGTTTCCACTGCTCCAGAGAACGCATTTCCACTGCTCCAGAGAACAGGTTTCCACTGCTCCAGAGAACACGTTTCCCCTGCTCCAAACAACGCGTTTCTTCTCTGCTCCAGAGAACGTGTTTCCACTGCTCCAGAGAACGCATTTCTACTGCTCCAGAGAACAGGTTTCCACTGCTCCAGAGAACGCATTTCCACTGCTCCAGAGAACAGGTTTCCACTGCTCCAGAGAACACGTTTCCCCTGCTCCAGAGAACGTGTTTCCACAGCTCCAGAGAACATGTTTCCACTGCTCCAGAGAACAGGTCTCCACTGCTCCAGAGAACGCATTTCCACTGCTCCAGAGAACAGGTTTCCACTGCTCCAGAGAACGCATTTCCACTGCTCCAGAGAACAGGTTTCCACTGCTCCAGAGAACGTGTTTCCACTGCTCCAGAGAACGCGTTTCCACTGCTCCAGAGAACGTGTTTCCACTGCTCCAAACAACGCGTTTCTTCTCTGCTCCAGAGAACGCATTTCCACTGCTCCAGAGAACAGGTTTCCACTGCTCCAGAGAACGCATTTCCACTGCTCCAAAGAACACGTCTCCACTGCTCCAGAGAACGCGTTTCCACAACTCCAGAGAACGCGTTTCCACTGCTCTAGAGAACGCATTTCCGCTGCTCCAGAGAACACGTTTCCCCTGCTCCAAACAACGCGTTTCTTCTCTGCTCCAGAGAACGTGTTTCCACTGCTCCAGAGAACGCATTTCCACTGCTCCAGAGAACACGTTTCCACTGCTCCAGAGAACGCGTTTCCCCTGCTCCAGAGAACGCGTTTCCACAGCTCCAGAGAACGCATTTCCACTGCTCCAGAGAACAGGTTTCCACTGCTCCAGAGAACGCATTTCCACTGCTCCAGAGAACAGGTTTCCACTGCTCCAGAGAACGCATTTCCACTGCTCCAGACAACAGGTTTCCACTGCTCCAGAGAACGCATTTCCACTGCTACAGAGAACAGGTTTCCACTGCTCCAGAGAACGTGTTTCCACTGCTCCAGAGAACGCGTTTCCACTGCTCCAGAGAACGTGTTTCCACTGCTCCAAACAACGCGTTTCTTCACTGCTCCAGAGAACGTGTTTCCACTGCTCCAGAGAACGCGTTTCCACTGCTCCAGAGAACGCGTTTCCACTGCTCCAGAGAACGCATTTCCACTGCTCCAGAGAACACGTTCCCCTGCTCCAAACAACGCGTTTATTCTCTGCTCCAGAGAACATGTTTCCACTGCTCCAGAGAACGCATTTCCACTGCTCCAAAGAACACGTCTCCACTGCTCCAGAGAACGCGTTTCCACTGCTCCAGAGAACGCGTTTCCACTGCTCCAGAGAACGCATTTCCACTGCTCCAGAGAACACGTTTCCCCTGCTCCAAACAACGCGTTTCTTCTCTGCTCCAGAGAACGTGTTTCCACTGCTCCAGAGTACGCATTTCCACTGCTCCAGAGAACGCATTTCCACTGCTCCAGAGAACACGTTTCCACTGCTCCAGAGAACGCATTTCCACTGCTCCAGAGAACGCATTTCCACTGCTCCAGAGAACAGGTTTCCACTGCTCCAGAGAACGCATTTCCACTGCTCCAGAGAACAGGTTTCCACTGCTCCAGAGAACACGTTTCCCCTGCTCCAAACAACGCGTTTCTTCTCTGCTCCAGAGAACGTGTTTCCACTGCTCCAGAGAACGCATTTCCACTGCTCCAGAGAAGACGTTTCCCCTGCTCCAGAGAACGTGTTTCCACTGCTCCAGAGAACGTGTTTCCCCTGCTCCAGAGAACAGGTTTCCACTGCTCCAGAGAACACGTTTCCCCTGCTCCAGAGAACGTGTTTCCACAGCTCCAGAGAACGTGTTTCCACTGCTCCAGAGAACAGGTCTCCACTGCTCCAGAGAACGCATTTCCACTGCTCCAGAGAACAGGTTTCCACTGCTCCAGAGAACGTGTTTCCACTGCTCCAGAGAATGTGTTTCCACTGCTCCAGAGAACGTGTTTCCACTGCTCAAAACAATGCGTTTCTTCTCTGCTCCAGAGAACGTGTTTCCACTGCTCCAGAGAACGCATTTCCACTACTCCAGAGAACGCGTTTCCACAGCTCCAGAGAACGCATTTCCACTGCTCCAGAGAACAGGTTTCCACTGCTCCAGAGAACGCATTTCCACTGCTCCAGAGAACGTGTTTCCACTGCTCCAGAGTACGCATTTCCACTGCTCCAGAGAACGCATTTCCACTGCTCCAGAGAACACGTTTCCACTGCTCCAGAGAACGCATTTCCACTGCTCCAGAGAACGCATTTCCACTGCTCCAGAGAACAGGTTTCCACTGCTCCAGAGAACGCATTTCCACTGCTCCAGAGAACAGGTTTCCACTGCTCCAGAGAACGTGTTTCCACAGCTCCAGAGAACGCATTTCCACTGCTCCAGAGAACAGGTTTCCACTGCTCCAGAGAACGCATTTCCACTGCTCCAGAGAACGTGTTTCCACTGCTCCAGAGAACGCGTTTCCACTGCTCCAGAGAACGCGTTTCCACTGCTCCAGAGAACGCGTTTCCACTGCTCCAGAGAAAGCATTTCCACTGCTCCAAAGAACACGTCTCCACTGCTCCAGAGAACGCATTTCCACTGCTCCAGAGAACGCGTTTCCACTGCTCCAGAGAACGCATTTCCACTGCTCCAGAGAACACGTTTCCCCTGCTCCAAACAACGCGTTTCTTCTCTGCTCCAGAGAACGTGTTTCCACTGCTCCAGAGTACGCATTTCCACTGCTCCAGAGAACGCATTTCCACTGCTCCAGAGAACACGTTTCCACTGCTCCAGAGAACGCGTTTCCACTGCTCCAGAGAACGCATTTCCACTGCTCCAGAGAACAGGTTTCCACTGCTCCAGAGAACACGTTTCCCCTGCTCCAAACAACGCGTTTCTTCTCTGCTCCAGAGAACGTGTTTCCACTGCTCCAGAGAACGCATTTCTACTGCTCCAGAGAACAGGTTTCCACTGCTCCAGAGAACGCATTTCCACTGCTCCAGAGAACAGGTTTCCACTGCTCCAGAGAACACGTTTCCCCTGCTCCAGAGAACGTGTTTCCACAGCTCCAGAGAACATGTTTCCACTGCTCCAGAGAACAGGTCTCCACTGCTCCAGAGAACGCATTTCCACTGCTCCAGAGAACAGGTTTCCACTGCTCCAGAGAACGCATTTCCACTGCTCCAGAGAACAGGTTTCCACTGCTCCAGAGAACGTGTTTCCACTGCTCCAGAGAACGCGTTTCCACTGCTCCAGAGAACGTGTTTCCACTGCTCCAAACAACGCGTTTCTTCTCTGCTCCAGAGAACGCATTTCCACTGCTCCAGAGAACAGGTTTCCACTGCTCCAGAGAACGCATTTCCACTGCTCCAAAGAACACGTCTCCACTGCTCCAGAGAACGCGTTTCCACTGCTCCAGAGAACGCGTTTCCACTGCTCTAGAGAACGCATTTCCGCTGCTCCAGAGAACACGTTTCCCCTGCTCCAAACAACGCGTTTCTTCTCTGCTCCAGAGAACGTGTTTCCACTGCTCCAGAGAACGCATTTCCACTGCTCCAGAGAACACGTTTCCACTGCTCCAGAGAACGCGTTTCCCCTGCTCCAGAGAACGCGTTTCCACAGCTCCAGAGAACGCATTTCCACTGCTCCAGAGAACAGGTTTCCACTGCTCCAGAGAACGCATTTCCACTGCTCCAGAGAACAGGTTTCCACTGCTCCAGAGAACGCATTTCCACTGCTCCAGACAACAGGTTTCCACTGCTCCAGAGAACGCATTTCCACTGCTACAGAGAACAGGTTTCCACTGCTCCAGAGAACGTGTTTCCACTGCTCCAGAGAACGCGTTTCCACTGCTCCAGAGAACGTGTTTCCACTGCTCCAAACAACGCGTTTCTTCACTGCTCCAGAGAACGTGTTTCCACTGCTCCAGAGAACGCGTTTCCACTGCTCCAGAGAACGCGTTTCCACTGCTCCAGAGAACGCATTTCCACTGCTCCAGAGAACACGTTCCCCTGCTCCAAACAACGCGTTTATTCTCTGCTCCAGAGAACATGTTTCCACTGCTCCAGAGAACGCATTTCCACTGCTCCAAAGAACACGTCTCCACTGCTCCAGAGAACGCGTTTCCACTGCTCCAGAGAACGCGTTTCCACTGCTCCAGAGAACGCATTTCCACTGCTCCAGAGAACACGTTTCCCCTGCTCCAAACAACGCGTTTCTTCTCTGCTCCAGAGAACGTGTTTCCACTGCTCCAGAGTACGCATTTCCACTGCTCCAGAGAACGCATTTCCACTGCTCCAGAGAACACGTTTCCACTGCTCCAGAGAACGCATTTCCACTGCTCCAGAGAACGCATTTCCACTGCTCCAGAGAACAGGTTTCCACTGCTCCAGAGAACGCATTTCCACTGCTCCAGAGAACAGGTTTCCACTGCTCCAGAGAACACGTTTCCCCTGCTCCAAACAACGCGTTTCTTCTCTGCTCCAGAGAACGTGTTTCCACTGCTCCAGAGAACGCATTTCCACTGCTCCAGAGAAGACGTTTCCCCTGCTCCAGAGAACGTGTTTCCACTGCTCCAGAGAACGTGTTTCCCCTGCTCCAGAGAACAGGTTTCCACTGCTCCAGAGAACACGTTTCCCCTGCTCCAGAGAACGTGTTTCCACAGCTCCAGAGAACGTGTTTCCACTGCTCCAGAGAACAGGTCTCCACTGCTCCAGAGAACGCATTTCCACTGCTCCAGAGAACAGGTTTCCACTGCTCCAGAGAACGTGTTTCCACTGCTCCAGAGAAAGCATTTCCACTGCTCCAAAGAACACGTCTCCACTGCTCCAGAGAACGCATTTCCACTGCTCCAGAGAACGCGTTTCCACTGCTCCAGAGAACGCATTTCCACTGCTCCAGAGAACACGTTTCCCCTGCTCCAAACAACGCGTTTCTTCTCTGCTCCAGAGAACGTGTTTCCACTGCTCCAGAGTACGCATTTCCACTGCTCCAGAGAACGCATTTCCACTGCTCCAGAGAACACATTTCCACTGCTCCAGAGAACGCGTTTCCACTGCTCCAGAGAACGCATTTCCACTGCTCCAGAGAACAGGTTTCCACTGCTCCAGAGAACACGTTTCCCCTGCTCCAAACAACGCGTTTCTTCTCTGCTCCAGAGAACGTGTTTCCACTGCTCCAGAGAACGCATTTCTACTGCTCCAGAGAACAGGTTTCCACTGCTCCAGAGAACGCATTTCCACTGCTCCAGAGAACAGGTTTCCACTGCTCCAGAGAACACGTTTCCCCTGCTCCAGAGAACGTGTTTCCACAGCTCCAGAGAACATGTTTCCACTGCTCCAGAGAACAGGTCTCCACTGCTCCAGAGAACGCATTTCCACTGCTCCAGAGAACAGGTTTCCACTGCTCCAGAGAACGCATTTCCACTGCTCCAGAGAACAGGTTTCCACTGCTCCAGAGAACGTGTTTCCACTGCTCCAGAGAACGCGTTTCCACTGCTCCAGAGAACGTGTTTCCACTGCTCCAAACAACGCGTTTCTTCTCTGCTCCAGAGAACGCATTTCCACTGCTCCAGAGAACAGGTTTCCACTGCTCCAGAGAACGCATTTCCACTGCTCCAAAGAACACGTCTCCACTGCTCCAGAGAACGCGTTTCCACTGCTCCAGAGAACGCGTTTCCACTGCTCTAGAGAACGCATTTCCGCTGCTCCAGAGAACACGTTTCCCCTGCTCCAAACAACGCGTTTCTTCTCTGCTCCAGAGAACGTGTTTCCACTGCTCCAGAGAACGCATTTCCACTGCTCCAGAGAACACGTTTCCACTGCTCCAGAGAACGCGTTTCCCCTGCTCCAGAGAACGCGTTTCCACAGCTCCAGAGAACGCATTACCACTGCTCCAGAGAACAGGTTTCCACTGCTCCAGAGAACGCATTTCCACTGCTCCAGAGAACAGGTTTCCACTGCTCCAGAGAACGCATTTCCACTGCTCCAGACAACAGGTTTCCACTGCTCCAGAGAACGCATTTCCACTGCTACAGAGAACAGGTTTCCACTGCTCCAGAGAACGTGTTTCCACTGCTCCAGAGAACGCGTTTCCACTGCTCCAGAGAACGTGTTTCCACTGCTCCAAACAACGCGTTTCTTCACTGCTCCAGAGAACGTGTTTCCACTGCTCCAGAGAACGCGTTTCCACTGCTCCAGAGAACGCGTTTCCACTGCTCCAGAGAACGCATTTCCACTGCTCCAGAGAACACGTTCCCCTGCTCCAAACAACGCGTTTATTCTCTGCTCCAGAGAACATGTTTCCACTGCTCCAGAGAACGCATTTCCACTGCTCCAAAGAACACGTCTCCACTGCTCCAGAGAACGCGTTTCCACTGCTCCAGAGAACGCGTTTCCACTGCTCCAGAGAACGCATTTCCACTGCTCCAGAGAACACGTTTCCCCTGCTCCAAACAACGCGTTTCTTCTCTGCTCCAGAGAACGTGTTTCCACTGCTCCAGAGTACGCATTTCCACTGCTCCAGAGAACGCATTTCCACTGCTCCAGAGAACACGTTTCCACTGCTCCAGAGAACGCATTTCCACTGCTCCAGAGAACGCATTTCCACTGCTCCAGAGAACAGGTTTCCACTGCTCCAGAGAACGCATTTCCACTGCTCCAGAGAACAGGTTTCCACTGCTCCAGAGAACACGTTTCCCCTGCTCCAAACAACGCGTTTCTTCTCTGCTCCAGAGAACGTGTTTCCACTGCTCCAGAGTACGCATTTCCACTGCTCCAGAGAACGCATTTCCACTGCTCCAGAGAACACGTTTCCACTGCTCCAGAGAACGCATTTCCACTGCTCCAGAGAACGCATTTCCACTGCTCCAGAGAACAGGTTTCCACTGCTCCAGAGAACGCATTTCCACTGCTCCAGAGAACAGGTTTCCACTGCTCCAGAGAACACGTTTCCCCTGCTCCAAACAACGCGTTTCTTCTCTGCTCCAGAGAACGTGTTTCCACTGCTCCAGAGAACGCATTTCCACTGCTCCAGAGAAGACGTTTCCCCTGCTCCAGAGAACGTGTTTCCACTGCTCCAGAGAACGTGTTTCCCCTGCTCCAGAGAACAGGTTTCCACTGCTCCAGAGAACACGTTTCCCCTGCTCCAGAGAACGTGTTTCCACAGCTCCAGAGAACGTGTTTCCACTGCTCCAGAGAACAGGTCTCCACTGCTCCAGAGAACGCATTTCCACTGCTCCAGAGAACAGGTTTCCACTGCTCCAGAGAACGTGTTTCCACTGCTCCAGAGAATGTGTTTCCACTGCTCCAGAGAACGTGTTTCCACTGCTCAAAACAATGCGTTTCTTCTCTGCTCCAGAGAACGTGTTTCCACTGCTCCAGAGAACGCATTTCCACTACTCCAGAGAACGCGTTTCCACAGCTCCAGAGAACGCATTTCCACTGCTCCAGAGAACAGGTTTCCACTGCTCCAGAGAACGCATTTCCACTGCTCCAGAGAACGTGTTTCCACTGCTCCAGAGTACGCATTTCCACTGCTCCAGAGAACGCATTTCCACTGCTCCAGAGAACACGTTTCCACTGCTCCAGAGAACGCATTTCCACTGCTCCAGAGAACGCATTTCCACTGCTCCAGAGAACAGGTTTCCACTGCTCCAGAGAACGCATTTCCACTGCTCCAGAGAACAGGTTTCCACTGCTCCAGAGAACACGTTTCCCCTGCTCCAAACAACGCGTTTCTTCTCTGCTCCAGAGAACGTGTTTCCACTGCTCCAGAGAACGCATTTCCACTGCTCCAGAGAAGACGTTTCCCCTGCTCCAGAGAACGTGTTTCCACTGCTCCAGAGAACGTGTTTCCCCTGCTCCAGAGAACAGGTTTCCACTGCTCCAGAGAACACGTTTCCCCTGCTCCAGAGAACGTGTTTCCACAGCTCCAGAGAACGTGTTTCCACTGCTCCAGAGAACAGGTCTCCACTGCTCCAGAGAACGCATTTCCACTGCTCCAGAGAACAGGTTTCCACTGCTCCAGAGAACGTGTTTCCACTGCTCCAGAGAATGTGTTTCCACTGCTCCAGAGAACGTGTTTCCACTGCTCAAAACAATGCGTTTCTTCTCTGCTCCAGAGAACGTGTTTCCACTGCTCCAGAGAACGCATTTCCACTACTCCAGAGAACTTATTTTTAAACTGCTCCTAACAACGCGTTTCTTCTCTGCTCCAGAGAACGTCTTTCCACTGCTCCAGAGTACGCATTTCCACTGCTCCAGAGAACGCGTTTCCACAGCTCCAGAGAACGCATTTCCACTGCTCCAGAGAACAGGTTTCCACTGCTCCAGAGAACGCATTTCCACTGCTCCAGAGAACGTGTTTCCACTGCTCCAGAGAACGCGTTTCCACTGCTCCAGAGAACGCGTTTCCACTGCTCCAGAGAACGCGTTTCCACTGCTCCAGAGAACGCATTTCCACTGCTCCAAAGAACACGTCTCCACTGCTCCAGAGAACGCATTTCCACTGCTCCAGAGAACGCGTTTCCACTGCTCCAGAGAACGCATTTCCACTGCTCCAGAGAACACGTTTCCCCTGCTCCAAACAACGCGTTTCTTCTCTGCTCCAGAGAACGTGTTTCCACTGCTCCAGAGTACGCATTTCCACTGCTCCAGAGAACGCATTTCCACTGCTCCAGAGAACACGTTTCCACTGCTCCAGAGAACGCGTTTCCACTGCTCCAGAGAACGCATTTCCACTGCTCCAGAGAACAGGT
The DNA here is from genome assembly GCF_013265735.2 of Oncorhynchus mykiss. Classification (NCBI taxonomy): domain Eukaryota; kingdom Metazoa; phylum Chordata; class Actinopteri; order Salmoniformes; family Salmonidae; genus Oncorhynchus; species Oncorhynchus mykiss. Next base: position 49,489 of record NW_023493886.1, on the reverse strand, counting down.
TTCCACTGCTCCAGAGAACACGTTTCCCCTGCTCCAAACAACGCGTTTCTTCTCTGCTCCAGAGAACGTGTTTCCACTGCTCCAGAGAACGCATTTCTACTGCTCCAGAGAACAGGTTTCCACTGCTCCAGAGAACGCATTTCCACTGCTCCAGAGAACAGGTTTCCACTGCTCCAGAGAACACGTTTCCCCTGCTCCAGAGAACGTGTTTCCACAGCTCCAGAGAACATGTTTCCACTGCTCCAGAGAACAGGTCTCCACTGCTCCAGAGAACGCATTTCCACTGCTCCAGAGAACAGGTTTCCACTGCTCCAGAGAACGTGTTTCCACTGCTCCAGAGAATGTGTTTCCACTGCTCCAGAGAACGTGTTTCCACTGCTCAAAACAACGCGTTTCTTCTCTGCTCCAGAGAACGTGTTTCCACTGCTCCAGAGAACGCATTTCCACTGCTCCAGAGAACTTATTTTTAAACTGCTCCTAACAACGCGTTTCTTCTCTGCTCCAGAGAACGTGTTTCCACTGCTCCAGAGTACGCATTTCCACTGCTCCAGAGAACACGTTTCCCCTGCTCCAAACAACGCGTTTCTTCTCTGCTCCAGAGAACGTGTTTCCACTGCTCCAGAGAACGCATTTCCACTGCTCCAGAGAACACATTTCCTCTGCTCCAGAGAACGCGTTTCTTCTCTGCTCCAGAGAACGTGTTTCCACTGCTCCAGAGAACGCATTTCCACTGCTCCAGAGAACAGGTTTCCACTGCTCCAGAGAACGCGTTTCCACTGCTCCAGAGAACGCGTTTCCACTGCTCCAGAGAACACGTTTCCCCTGCTCCAGAGAACGTGTTTCCACTGCTCCAGAGAACGCATTTCCACTGCTCCAGAGAACAGGTTTCCACTGCTCCAGAGAACAGGTTTCCACTGCTCCAGAGAACGTGTTTCCACTGCTCCAGAGAACGCGTTTCCACTGCTCCAGAGAACGTGTTTCCACTGCTCCAGAGAACACGTTCCCCTGCTCCAAACAACGCGTTTCTTCTCTGCTCCAGAGAACATGTTTCCACTGCTCCAGAGAACGCATTTCCACTGCTCCAAAGAACACGTCTCCACTGCTCCAGAGAACGCGTTTCCACTGCTCCAGAGAACGCGTTTCCACTGCTCTAGAGAACGCATTTCCACTGCTCCAGAGAACGCGTTTCCACTGCTCCAGAGAACGTGTTTCCACTGCTCCAAACAACGCGTTTCTTCTCTGCTCCAGAGAACGTGTTTCCACTGCTCCAGAGAACGCATTTCCACTGCTCCAAAGAACACGTCTCCACTGCTCCAGAGAACGCGTTTCCACTGCTCCAGAGAACGCGTTTCCACTGCTCTAGAGAACGCATTTCCGCTGCTCCAGAGAACACGTTTCCCCTGCTCCAAACAACGCGTTTCTTCTCTGCTCCAGAGAACGTGTTTCCACTGCTCCAGAGAACGCATTTCCACTGCTCCAGAGAACACGTTTCCACTGCTCCAGAGAACGCGTTTCCCCTGCTCCAGATAACGCGTTTCCACAGCTCCAGAGAACGCATTTCCACTGCTCCAGAGAACAGGTTTCCACTGCTCCAGAGAACGCATTTCCACTGCTCCAGAGAACAGGTTTCCACTGCTCCAGAGAACGCATTTCCACTGCTCCAGAGAACAGGTTTCCACTGCTCCAGAGAACGCATTTCCACTGCTACAGAGAACAGGTTTCCACTGCTCCAGAGAACGTGTTTCCACTGCTCCAGAGAACGCGTTTCCAATGCTCCAGAGAACGTGTTTCCACTGCTCCAAACAACGCGTTTCTTCTCTCCTCCAGAGAACGTGTTTCCACTGCTCCAGAGAACGCGTTTCCACTGCTCCAGAGAACGCGTTTCCACTGCTCCAGAGAACGCATTTCCACTGCTCCAGAGAACACGTTCCCCTGCTCCAAACAACGCGTTTCTTCTCTGCTCCAGAGAACATGTTTCCACTGCTCCAGAGAACGCATTTCCACTGCTCCAAAGAACACGTCTCCACTGCTCCAGAGAACGCGTTTCCCCTGCTCCAGAGAACGTGTTTCCACAGCTCCAGAGAACATGTTTCCACTGCTCCAGAGAACGCATTTCCACTGCTCCAGAGAACACGTTTCCACTGCTCCAGAGAACGCGTTTCCCCTGCTCCAGAGAACGTGTTTCCACAGCTCCAGAGAACATGTTTCCACTGCTCCAGAGAACAGGTCTCCACTGCTCCAGAGAACGCATTTCCACTGCTCCAGAGAACAGGTTTCCACTGCTCCAGAGAACGTGTTTCCACTGCTCCAGAGAATGTGTTTCCACTGCTCCAGAGAACGTGTTTCCACTGCTCAAAACAACGCGTTTCTTCTCTGCTCCAGAGAACGTGTTTCCACTGCTCCAGAGAACGCATTTCCACTGCTCCAGAGAACTTATTTTTAAACTGCTCCTAACAACGCGTTTCTTCTCTGCTCCAGAGAACGTGTTTCCACTGCTCCAGAGTACGCATTTCCACTGCTCCAGAGAACACGTTTCCCCTGCTCCAAACAACGCGTTTCTTCTCTGCTCCAGAGAACGTGTTTCCACTGCTCCAGAGAACGCATTTCCACTGCTCCAGAGAACACGTTTCCTCTGCTCCAGAGAACGCGTTTCTTCTCTGCTCCAGAGAACGTGTTTCCACTGCTCCAGAGAACGCATTTCCACTGCTCCAGAGAACAGGTTTCCACTGCTCCAGAGAACGCGTTTCCACTGCTCCAGAGAACGCGTTTCCACTGCTCCAGAGAACACGTTTCCCCTGCTCCAGAGAACGTGTTTCCACTGCTCCAGAGAACGCATTTCCACTGCTCCAGAGAACAGGTTTCCACTGCTCCAGAGAACAGGTTTCCACTGCTCCAGAGAACGTGTTTCCACTGCTCCAGAGAACGCGTTTCCACTGCTCCAGAGAACGTGTTTCCACTGCTCCAGAGAACACGTTCCCCTGCTCCAAACAACGCGTTTCTTCTCTGCTCCAGAGAACATGTTTCCACTGCTCCAGAGAACGCATTTCCACTGCTCCAAAGAACACGTCTCCACTGCTCCAGAGAACGCGTTTCCACTGCTCCAGAGAACGCGTTTCCACTGCTCTAGAGAACGCATTTCCACTGCTCCAGAGAACGCGTTTCCACTGCTCCAGAGAACGTGTTTCCACTGCTCCAAACAACGCGTTTCTTCTCTGCTCCAGAGAACGTGTTTCCACTGCTCCAGAGAACGCATTTCCACTGCTCCAAAGAACACGTCTCCACTGCTCCAGAGAACGCGTTTCCACTGCTCCAGAGAACGCGTTTCCACTGCTCTAGAGAACGCATTTCCGCTGCTCCAGAGAACACGTTTCCCCTGCTCCAAACAACGCGTTTCTTCTCTGCTCCAGAGAACGTGTTTCCACTGCTCCAGAGAACGCATTTCCACTGCTCCAGAGAACACGTTTCCACTGCTCCAGAGAACGCGTTTCCCCTGCTCCAGAGAACGCGTTTCCACAGCTCCAGAGAACGCATTTCCACTGCTCCAGAGAACAGGTTTCCACTGCTCCAGAGAACGCATTTCCACTGCTCCAGAGAACAGGTTTCCACTGCTCCAGAGAACGCATTTCCACTGCTCCAGAGAACAGGTTTCCACTGCTCCAGAGAACGCATTTCCACTGCTACAGAGAACAGGTTTCCACTGCTCCAGAGAACGTGTTTCCACTGCTCCAGAGAACGCGTTTCCAATGCTCCAGAGAACGTGTTTCCACTGCTCCAAACAACGCGTTTCTTCTCTCCTCCAGAGAACGTGTTTCCACTGCTCCAGAGAACGCGTTTCCACTGCTCCAGAGAACGCGTTTCCACTGCTCCAGAGAACGCATTTCCACTGCTCCAGAGAACACGTTCCCCTGCTCCAAACAACGCGTTTCTTCTCTGCTCCAGAGAACGTGTTTCCACTGCTCCAGAGAACGCATTTCCACTACTCCAGAGAACTTATTTTTAAACTGCTCCTAACAACGCGTTTCTTCTCTGCTCCAGAGAACGTGTTTCCACTGCTCCAGAGTACGCATTTCCACTGCTCCAGAGAACGCGTTTCCACAGCTCCAGAGAACGCATTTCCACTGCTCCAGAGAACAGGTTTCCACTGCTCCAGAGAACGCATTTCCACTGCTCCAGAGAACAGGTTTCCACTGCTCCAGAGAACGCATTTCCACTGCTCCAGAGAACAGGTTTCCACTGCTCCAGAGAACGCATTTCCACTGCTCCAGAGAACGCGTTTCCACTGCTCCAGAGAACGCGTTTCCACTGCTCCAGAGAACGCATTTCCACTGCTCCAGAGAACACGTTCCCCTGCTCCAAACAACGCGTTTCTTCTCTGCTCCAGAGAACATGTTTCCACTGCTCCAGAGAACGCATTTCCACTGCTCCAAAGAACACGTCTCCACTGCTCCAGAGAACGCGTTTCCACTGCTCCAGAGAACGCGTTTCCACTGCTCCAGAGAACGCATTTCCACTGCTCCAGAGAACACGTTTCCCCTGCTCCAAACAACGCGTTTCTTCTCTGCTCCAGAGAACGTGTTTCCACTGCTCCAGAGTACGCATTTCCACTGCTCCAGAGAACGCATTTCCACTGCTCCAGAGAACACGTTTCCACTGCTCCAGAGAACGTGTTTCCCCTGCTCCAGAGAACAGGTTTCCACTGCTCCAGAGAACACGTTTCCCCTGCTCCAGAGAACGTGTTTCCACAGCTCCAGAGAACGTGTTTCCACTGCTCCAGAGAACGCATTTCCACTGCTCCAGAGAACAGGTTTCCACTGCTCCAGAGAACGCATTTCCACTGCTCCAGAGAACAGGTTTCCACTGCTCCAGAGAACGTGTTTCCACTGCTCCAGAGAACGCGTTTCCACTGCTCCAGAGAACGTGTTTCCACTGCTCCAAACAACGCGTTTCTTCTCTGCTCCAGAGAACGTGTTTCCACTGCTCCAGAGAACGCATTTCCACTGCTCCAAAGAACACGTCTCCACTGCTCCAGAGAACGCGTTTCCACTGCTCCAGAGAACGCGTTTCCACTGCTCTAGAGAACGCATTTCCGCTGCTCCAGAGAACACGTTTCCCCTGCTCCAAACAACGCGTTTCTTCTCTGCTCCAGAGAACGTGTTTCCACTGCTCCAGAGAACGCGTTTCCACTGCTCCAGAGAACACGTTTCCACTGCTCCAGAGAACGCGTTTCCCCTGCTCCAGAGAACGCGTTTCCACAGCTCCAGAGAACGCATTTCCACTGCTCCAGAGAACAGGTTTCCACTGCTCCAGAGAACGCATTTCCACTGCTCCAGAGAACAGGTTTCCACTGCTCCAGAGAACGCATTTCCACTGCTCCAGAGAACAGGTTTCCACTGCTCCAGAGAACGCATTTCCACTGCTACAGAGAACAGGTTTCCACTGCTCCAGAGAACGTGTTTCCACTGCTCCAGAGAACGCGTTTCCAATGCTCCAGAGAACGTGTTTCCACTGCTCCAAACAACGCGTTTCTTCTCTGCTCCAGAGAACGTGTTTCCACTGCTCCAGAGAACGCGTTTCCACTGCTCCAGAGAACGCGTTTCCACTGCTCCAGAGAACGCATTTCCACTGCTCCAGAGAACACGTTCCCCTGCTCCAAACAACGCGTTTCTTCTCTGCTCCAGAGAACATGTTTCCACTGCTCCAGAGAACGCATTTCCACTGCTCCAAAGAACACGTCTACACTGCTCCAGAGAACGCGTTTCCACTGCTCCAGAGAACGCGTTTCCACTGCTCCAGAGAACGCGTTTCCACTGCTCCAGAGAACGCATTTCCACTGCTCCAGAGAACACGTTTCCCCTGCTCCAAACAACGCGTTTCTTCTCTGCTCCAGAGAACGTGTTTCCACTGCTCCAGAGTACGCATTTCCACTGCTCCAGAGAACGCATTTCCACTGCTCCAGAGAACACGTTTCCACTGCTCCAGAGAACGCGTTTCCACTGCTCCAGAGAACGCATTTCCACTGCTCCAGAGAACAGGTTTCCACTGCTCCAGAGAACAGGTTTCCACTGCTCCAGAGAACGCATTTCCACTGCTCCAGAGAACACGTTTCCACTGCTCCAGAGAACGCGTTTCCACTGCTCCAGAGAACGCATTTCCACTGCTCCAGAGAACAGGTTTCCACTGCTCCAGAGAACGCATTTCCACTGCTCCAGAGAACAGGTTTCCACTGCTCCAGAGAACACGTTTCCCCTGCTCCAAACAACGCGTTTCTTCTCTGCTCCAGAGAACGTGTTTCCACTGCTCCAGAGAACGCATTTCCACTGCTCCAGAGAACACGTTTCCCCTGCTCCAGAGAACGTGTTTCCACTGCTCCAGAGAACGTGTTTCCCCTGCTCCAGAGAACAGGTTTCCACTGCTCCAGAGAACACGTTTCCCCTGCTCCAGAGAAAGTGTTTCCACAGCTCCAGAGAACGTGTTTCCACTGCTCCAGAGAACAGGTCTCCACTGCTCCAGAGAACGCATTTCCACTGCTCCAGAGAACAGGTTTCCACTGCTCCAGAGAACGTGTTTCCACTGCTCCAGAGAATGTGTTTCCACTGCTCCAGAGAACGTGTTTCCACTGCTCAAAACAACGCGTTTCTTCTCTGCTCCAGAGAACGTGTTTCCACTGCTCCAGAGAACGCATTTCCACTACTCCAGAGAACTTATTTTTAAACTGCTCCTAACAACGCGTTTCTTCTCTGCTCCAGAGAACGTGTTTCCACTGCTCCAGAGTACGCATTTCCACTGCTCCAGAGAACGCGTTTCCACAGCTCCAGAGAACGCATTTCCACTGCTCCAGAGAACAGGTTTCCACTGCTCCAGAGAACGCATTTCCACTGCTCCAGAGAACAGGTTTCCACTGCTCCAGAGAACGCATTTCCACTGCTCCAGAGAACAGGTTTCCACTGCTCCAGAGAATGCATTTCCACTGCTCCAGAGAACGCGTTTCCACTGCTCCAGAGAACGCGTTTCCACTGCTCCAGAGAACGCATTTCCACTGCTCCAGAGAACACGTTCCCCTGCTCCAAACAACGCGTTTCTTCTCTGCTCCAGAGAACATGTTTCCACTGCTCCAGAGAACGCATTTCCACTGCTCCAAAGAACACGTCTCCACTGCTCCAGAGAACGCGTTTCCACTGCTCCAGAGAACGCGTTTCCACTGCTCCAGAGAACGCATTTCCACTGCTCCAGAGAACACGTTTCCCCTGCTCCAAACAACGCGTTTCTTCTCTGCTCCAGAGAACGTGTTTCCACTGCTCCAGAGTACGCATTTCCACTGCTCCAGAGAACGCATTTCCACTGCTCCAGAGAACACGTTTCCACTGCTCCAGAGAACGTGTTTCCCCTGCTCCAGAGAACAGGTTTCCACTGCTCCAGAGAACACGTTTCCCCTGCTCCAGAGAACGTGTTTCCACAGCTCCAGAGAACGTGTTTCCACTGCTCCAGAGAACGTGTTTCCACTGCTCCAGAGAACGCATTTCCACTACTCCAGAGAACTTATTTTTAAACTGCTCCTAACAACGCGTTTCTTCTCTGCTCCAGAGAACGTCTTTCCACTGCTCCAGAGTACGCATTTCCACTGCTCCAGAGAACGCGTTTCCACAGCTCCAGAGAACGCATTTCCACTGCTCCAGAGAACGTGTTTCCACTGCTCCAGAGAACGCATTTCCACTGCTCCAGAGAACAGGTTTCCACTGCTCCAGAGAACGCGTTTCCACTGCTCCAGAGAACGCGTTTCCACTGCTCCAGAGAACACGTTTCCCCTGCTCCAGAGAACGTGTTTCCACTGCTCCAGAGAACGCATTTCCACTGCTCCAGAGAACAGGTTTCCACTGCTCCAGAGAACGCATTTCCACTGCTCCAAAGAACAGGTTTCCACTGCTCCAGAGAACGTGTTTCCACTGCTCCAGAGAACACGTTTCCACTGCTCCAGAGAACGTGTTTCCACTGCTCCAAACAACGCGTTTCTTCTCTGCTCCAGAGAACGTGTTTCCACTGCTCCAGAGAACGCATTTCCACTGCTCCAGAGAACACGTTTCCACTGCTCCAGAGAACGCGTTTCCACTGCTCCAGAGAACGCGTTTCCACTGCTCCAGAGAACACGTTTCCCCTGCTCCAGAGAACGTGTTTCCACTGCTCCAGAGAACGCATTTCCACTGCTCCAGAGAACAGGTTTCCACTGCTCCAGAGAACGCATTTCCACTGCTCCAGAGAACAGGTTTCCACTGCTCCAGAGAACGTGTTTCCACTGCTCCAGAGAACGCGTTTCCACTGCTCCAGAGAACGTGTTTCCACTGCTCCAAACAACGCGTTTCTTCTCTGCTCCAGAGAACGTGTTTCCACTGCTCCAGAGAACGCATTTCCACTGCTCCAAAGAACACGTCTCCACTGCTCCAGAGAACGCGTTTCCACTGCTCCAGAGAACGCGTTTCCACTGCTCTAGAGAACGCATTTCCGCTGCTCCAGAGAACACGTTTCCCCTGCTCCAAACAACGCGTTTCTTCTCTGCTCCAGAGAACGTGTTTCCACTGCTCCAGAGAACGCATTTCCACTGCTCCAGAGAACACGTTTCCACTGCTCCAGAGAACGCGTTTCCCCTGCTCCAGAGAACGCGTTTCCACAGCTCCAGAGAACGCATTTCCACTGCTCCAGAGAACAGGTTTCCACTGCTCCAGAGAACGCATTTCCAATGCTCCAGAGAACAGGTTTCCACTGCTCCAGAGAACGCATTTCCACTGCTCCAGAGAACAGGTTTCCACTGCTCCAGAGAACGCATTTCCACTGCTACAGAGAACAGGTTTCCACTGCTCCAGAGAACGTGTTTCCACTGCTCCAGAGAACGCGTTTCCAATGCTCCAGAGAACGTGTTTCCACTGCTCCAAACAACGCGTTTCTTCTCTGCTCCAGAGAACGTGTTTCCACTGCTCCAGAGAACGCATTTCCACTGCTCCAGAGAACGCGTTTCCACTGCTCCAGAGAACGCATTTCCACTGCTCCAGAGAACACGTTCCCCTGCTCCAAACAACGCGTTTCTTCTCTGCTCCAGAGAACATGTTTCCACTGCTCCAGAGAACGCATTTCCACTGCTCCAAAGAACACGTCTCCACTGCTCCAGAGAACGCGATTCCACTGCTCCAGAGAACGCGTTTCCACTGCTCCAGAGAACGCGTTTCCACTGCTCCAGAGAACGCATTTCCACTGCTCCAGAGAACACGTTTCCCCTGCTCCAAACAACGCGTTTCTTCTCTGCTCCAGAGAACGTGTTTCCACTGCTCCAGAGTACGCATTTCCACTGCTCCAGAGAACGCATTTCCACTGCTCCAGAGAACACGTTTCCACTGCTCCAGAGAACGCGTTTCCACTGCTCCAGAGAACGCATTTCCACTGCTCCAGAGAACAGGTTTCCACTGCTCCAGAGAACAGGTTTCCACTGCTCCAGAGAACGCATTTCCACTGCTCCAGAGAACACGTTTCCACTGCTCCAGAGAACGCGTTTCCACTGCTCCAGAGAACGCATTTCCACTGCTCCAGAGAACAGGTTTCCACTGCTCCAGAGAACGCATTTCCACTGCTCCAGAGAACAGGTTTCCACTGCTCCAGAGAACACGTTTCCCCTGCTCCAAACAACGCGTTTCTTCTCTGCTCCAGAGAACGTGTTTCCACTGCTCCAGAGAACGCATTTCCACTGCTCCAGAGAACACGTTTCCCCTGCTCCAGAGAACGTGTTTCCACTGCTCCAGAGAACGTGTTTCCCCTGCTCCAGAGAACAGGTTTCCACTGCTCCAGAGAACACGTTTCCCCTGCTCCAGAGAACGTGTTTCCACAGCTCCAGAGAACGTGTTTCCACTGCTCCAGAGAACAGGTCTCCACTGCTCCAGAGAACGCATTTCCACTGCTCCAGAGAACAGGTTTCCACTGCTCCAGAGAACGTGTTTCCACTGCTCCAGAGAATGTGTTTCCACTGCTCCAGAGAACGTGTTTCCACTGCTCAAAACAACGCGTTTCTTCTCTGCTCCAGAGAACGTGTTTCCACTGCTCCAGAGAACGCATTTCCACTACTCCAGAGAACTTATTTTTAAACTGCTCCTAACAACGCGTTTCTTCTCTGCTCCAGAGAACGTGTTTCCACTGCTCCAGAGTACGCATTTCCACTGCTCCAGAGAACGCGTTTCCACAGCTCCTGAGAACGCATTTCCACTGCTCCAGAGAACAGGTTTCCACTGCTCCAGAGAACGCATTTCCACTGCTCCAGAGAACAGGTTTCCACTGCTCCAGAGAACGCATTTCCACTGCTCCAGAGAACAGGTTTCCACTGCTCCAGAGAACGCATTTCCACTGCTCCAGAGAACGCGTTTCCACTGCTCCAGAGAACGCGTTTCCACTGCTCCAGAGAACGCATTTCCACTGCTCCAGAGAACACGTTCCCCTGCTCCAAACAACGCGTTTCTTCTCTGCTCCAGAGAACATGTTTCCACTGCTCCAGAGAACGCATTTCCACTGCTCCAAAGAACACGTCTCCACTGCTCCAGAGAACGCATTTCCACTGCTCCAGAGAACGCGTTTCCACTGCTCCAGAGAACGCATTTCCACTGCTCCAGAGAACACGTTTCCCCTGCTCCAAACAACGCGTTTCTTCTCTGCTCCAGAGAACGTGTTTCCACTGCTCCAGAGTACGCATTTCCACTGCTCCAGAGAACGCATTTCCACTGCTCCAGAGAACACGTTTCCACTGCTCCAGAGAACGTGTTTCCCCTGCTCCAGAGAACAGGTTTCCACTGCTCCAGAGAACACGTTTCCCCTGCTCCAGAGAACGTGTTTCCACAGCTCCAGAGAACGTGTTTCCACTGCTCCAGAGAATGCATTTCCACTGCTCCAGAGAACACGTTTCCACTGCTCCAGAGAACGCATTTCCACTGCTCCAGAGAACAGGTTTCCACTGCTCCAGAGAACGTGTTTCCACTGCTCCAGAGAACGCGTTTCCACTGCTCCAGAGAACGTGTTTCCACTGCTCCAGAGTACGCATTTCCACTGCTCCAGAGAACGCATTTCCACTGCTCCAGAGAACACGTTTCCACTGCTCCAGAGAACGCGTTTCCACTGCTCCAGAGAACGTGTTTCCCCTGCTCCAGAGAACAGGTTTCCACTGCTCCAGAGAACACGTTTCCCCTGCTCCAGAGAACGTGTTTCCACAGCTCCAGAGAACATGTTTCCACTGCTCCAGAGAACAGGTCTCCACTGCTCCAGAGAACGCATTTCCACTGCTCCAGAGAACAGGTTTCCACTGCTCCAGAGAACGTGTTTCCACTGCTCCAGAGAATGTGTTTCCACTGCTCCAGAGAACGTGTTTCCACTGCTCAAAACAACGCGTTTCTTCTCTGCTCCAGAGAACGTGTTTCCACTGCTCCAGAGAATGCATTTCCACTACTCCAGAGAACTTATTTTTAAACTGCTCCTAACAACGCGTTTCTTCTCTGCTCCAGAGAACGTGTTTCCACTGCTCCAGAGTACGCATTTCCACTGCTCCAGAGAACGCGTTTCCACAGCTCCAGAGAACGCATTTCCACTGCTCCAGAGAACAGGTTTCCACTGCTCCAGAGAACGCATTTCCACTGCTCCAGAGAACAGGTTTCCACTGCTCCAGAGAACGCATTTCCACTGCTCCAGAGAACAGGTTTCCACTGCTCCAGAGAAAGCATTTCCACTGCTCCAGAGAACGCGTTTACACTGCTCCAGAGAACGCGTTTCCACTGCTCCAGAGAACGCATTTCCACTGCTCCAGAGAACACGTTCCCCTGCTCCAAACAACGCGTTTCTTCTCTGCTCCAGAGAACATGTTTCCACTGCTCCAGAGAACGCATTTCCACTGCTCCAAAGAACACGTCTCCACTGCTCCAGAGAACGCGTTTCCACTGCTCCAGAGAACGCGTTTCCACTGCTCCAGAGAACGCATTTCCACTGCTCCAGAGAACACGTTTCCCCTGCTCCAAACAACGCGTTTCTTCTCTGCTCCAGAGAACGTGTTTCCACTGCTCCAGAGTACGCATTTCCACTGCTCCAGAGAACGCATTTCCACTGCTCCAGAGAACACGTTTCCACTGCTCCAGAGAACGTGTTTCCCCTGCTCCAGAGAACAGGTTTCCACTGCTCCAGAGAACACGTTTCCCCTGCTCCAGAGAACGTGTTTCCACAGCTCCAGAGAACGTGTTTCCACTGCTCCAGAGAACGCATTTCCACTGCTCCAGAGAACAGGTTTCCACTGCTCCAGAGAACGCATTTCCACTGCTCCAGAGAACAGGTTTCCACTGCTCCAGAGAACGTGTTTCCACTGCTCCAGAGAACGCGTTTCCACTGCTCCAGAGAACGTGTTTCCACTGCTCCAGAGTACGCATTTCCACTGCTCCAGAGAACGCATTTCCACTGCTCCAGAGAACACGTTTCCACTGCTCCAGAGAACGCGTTTCCACTGCTCCAGAGAACGTGTTTCCCCTGCTCCAGAGAACAGGTTTCCACTGCTCCAGAGAACACGTTTCCCCTGCTCCAGAGAACGTGTTTCCACAGCTCCAGAGAACATGTTTCCACTGCTCCAGAGAACAGGTCTCCACTGCTCCAGAGAACGCATTTCCACTGCTCCAGAGAACAGGTTTCCACTGCTCCAGAGAACGTGTTTCCACTGCTCCAGAGAATGTGTTTCCACTGCTCCAGAGAACGTGTTTCCACTGCTCAAAACAACGCGTTTCTTCTCTGCTCCAGAGAACGTGTTTCCACTGCTCCAGAGAACGCATTTCCACTACTCCAGAGAACTTATTTTTAAACTGCTCCTAACAACGCGTTTCTTCTCTGCTCCAGAGAACGTGTTTCCACTGCTCCAGAGTACGCATTTCCACTGCTCCAGAGAACACGTTTCCCCTGCTCCAAACAACGCGTTTCTTCTCTGCTCCAGAGAACGTGTTTCCACTGCTCCAGAGAACGCATTTCCACTGCTCCAGAGAACACGTTTCCCCTGCTCCAGAGAACGCGTTTCTTCTCTGCTCCAGAGAACGTGTTTCCACTGCTCCAGAGAACGCATTTCCACTGCTCCAGAGAACAGGTTTCCACTGCTCCAGAGAACGCGTTTCCACTGCTCAAGAGAACGCGTTTCTTCTCTGCTCCAGAGAACGTGTTTCCACTGCTCCAGAGAACGCATTTCCACTGCTCCAGAGAACACGTTTCCACTGCTCCAGAGAACGCGTTTCCACTGCTCCAGAGAACGCGTTTCCACTGCTCCAGAGAACACGTTTCCCCTGCTCCAGAGAACGTGTTTCCACTGCTCCAGAGAACGCATTTCCACTGCTCCAGAGAACAGGTTTCCACTGCTCCAGAGAACGCATTTCCACTGCTCCAGAGAACGTGTTTCCACTGCTCCAGAGAACGCGTTTCCACTGCTCCAGAGAACGTGTTTCCACTGCTCCAAACAACGCGTTTCTTCTCTGCTCCAGAGAACGTGTTTCCACTGCTCCAGAGAACGCATTTCCACTGCTCCAAAGAACACGTCTCCACTGCTCCAGAGAACGCGTTTCCACTGCTCCAGAGAACGCGTTTCCACTGCTCTAGAGAACGCATTTCCGCTGCTCCAGAGAACACGTTTCCCCTGCTCCAAACAACGCGTTTCTTCTCTGCTCCAGAGAACGTGTTTCCACTGCTCCAGAGAACGCATTTCCACTGCTCCAGAGAACACGTTTCCACTGCTCCAGAGAACGCGTTTCCCCTGCTCCAGAGAACGCGTTTCCACAGCTCCAGAGAACGCATTTCCACTGCTCCAGAGAACAGGTTTCCACTGCTCCAGAGAACGCATTTCCAATGCTCCAGAGAACAGGTTTCCACTGCTCCAGAGAACGCATTTCCACTGCGCCAGAGAACAGGTTTCCACTGCTCCAGAGAACGCATTTCCACTGCTACAGAGAACAGGTTTCCACTGCTCCAGAGAACGTGTTTCCACTGCTCCAGAGAACGCGTTTCCAATGCTCCAGAGAACGTGTTTCCACTGCTCCAAACAACGCGTTTCTTCTCTGCTCCAGAGAACGTGTTTCCACTGCTCCAGAGAACGCGTTTCCACTGCTCCAGAGAACGCGTTTCCACTGCTCCAGAGAACGCATTTCCACTGCTCCAGAGAACACGTTCCCCTGCTCCAAACAACGCGTTTCTTCTCTGCTCCAGAGAACATGTTTCCACTGCTCCAGAGAACGCATTTCCACTGCTCCAAAGAACACGTCTCCACTGCTCCAGAGAACGCGTTTCCACTGCTCCAGAGAACGCGTTTCCACTGCTCCAGAGAACGCGTTTCCACTGCTCCAGAGAACGCATTTCCACTGCTCCAGAGAACACGTTTCCCCTGCTCCAAACAACGCGTTTCTTCTCTGCTCCAGAGAACGTGTTTCCACTGCTCCAGAGTACGCATTTCCACTGCTCCAGAGAACGCATTTCCACTGCTCCAGAGAACACGTTTCCACTGCTCCAGAGAACGCGTTTCCACTGCTCCAGAGAACGCATTTCCACTGCTCCAGAGAACAGGTTTCCACTGCTCCAGAGAACAGGTTTCCACTGCTCCAGAGAACGCATTTCCACTGTTCCAGAGAACACGTTTCCACTGCTCCAGAGAACGCGTTTCCACTGCTCCAGAGAACGCATTTCCACTGCTCCAGAGAACAGGTTTCCACTGCTCCAGAGAACGCATTTCCACTGCTCCAGAGAACAGGTTTCCACTGCTCCAGAGAACACGTTTCCCCTGCTCCAAACAACTCGTTTCTTCTCTGCTCCAGAGAACGTGTTTCCACTGCTCCAGAGAACGCATTTCCACTGCTCCAGAGAACACGTTTCCCCTGCTCCAGAGAACGTGTTTCCACTGCTCCAGAGAACGTGTTTCCCCTGCTCCAGAGAACAGGTTTCCACTGCTCCAGAGAACACGTTTCCCCTGCTCCAGAGAACGTGTTTCCACAGCTCCAGAGAACGTGTTTCCACTGCTCCAGAGAACAGGTCTCCACTGCTCCAGAGAACGCATTTCCACTGCTCCAGAGAACAGGTTTCCACTGCTCCAGAGAACGTGTTTCCACTGCTCCAGAGAATGTGTTTCCACTGCTCCAGAGAACGTGTTTCCACTGCTCAAAACAACGCGTTTCTTCTCTGCTCCAGAGAACGTGTTTCCACTGCTCCAGAGAACGCATTTCCACTACTCCAGAGAACTTATTTTTAAACTGCTCCTAACAACGCGTTTCTTCTCTGCTCCAGAGAACGTGTTTCCACTGCTCCAGAGTACGCATTTCCACTGCTCCAGAGAACGCGTTTCCACAGCTCCAGAGAACGCATTTCCACTGCTCCAGAGAACAGGTTTCCACTGCTCCAGAGAACGCATTTCCACTGCTCCAGAGAACAGGTTTCCACTGCTCCAGAGAACGCATTTCCACTGCTCCAGAGAACAGGTTTCCACTGCTCCAGAGAACGCATTTCCACTGCTCCAGAGAACGCGTTTCCACTGCTCCAGAGAACGCGTTTCCACTGCTCCAGAGAACGCGTTTCCACTGCTCCAGAGAACGCATTTCCACTGCTCCAGAGAACACGTTCCCCTGCTCCAAACAACGCGTTTCTTCTCTGCTCCAGAGAACATGTTTCCACTGCTCCAGAGAACGCATTTCCACTGCTCCAAAGAACACGTCTCCACTGCTCCAGAGAACGCGTTTCCACTGCTCCAGAGAACGCGTTTCCACTGCTCCAGAGAACGCATTTCCACTGCTCCAGAGAACAAGTTTCCCCTGCTCCAAACAACGCGTTTCTTCTCTGCTCCAGAGAACGTGTTTCCACTGCTCCAGAGTACGCATTTCCACTGCTCCAGAGAACGCATTTCCACTGCTCCAGAGAACACGTTTCCACTGCTCCAGAGAACGTGTTTCCCCTGCTCCAGAGAACAGGTTTCCACTGCTCCAGAGAACACGTTTCCCCTGCTCCAGAGAACGTGTTTCCACAGCTCCAGAGAACGTGTTTCCACTGCTCCAGAGAACGCATTTCCACTGCTCCAGAGAACAGGTTTCCACTGCTCCAGAGAACGCATTTCCACTGCTCCAGAGAACAGGTTTCCACTGCTCCAGAGAACGTGTTTCCACTGCTCCAGAGAACGCGTTTCCACTGCTCCAGAGAACGTGTTTCCACTGCTCCAGAGTACGCATTTCCACTGCTCCAGAGAATGCATTTCCACTGCTCCAGAGAACACGTTTCCACTGCTCCAGAGAACGCGTTTCCACTGCTCCAGAGAACGCATTTCCACTGCTCCAGAGAACAGGTTTCCACTGCTCCAGAGAACGCATTTCCACTGCTCCAGAGAACAGGTTTCCACTGCTCCAGAGAACACGTTTCCCCTGCTCCAAACAACGCGTTTCTTCTCTGCTCCAGAGAACGTGTTTCCACTGCTCCAGAGAACGCATTTCTACTGCTCCAGAGAACACGTTTCCCCTGCTCCAGAGAACGTGTTTCCACTGCTCCAGAGAACGTGTTTCCCCTGCTCCAGAGAACAGGTTTCCACTGCTCCAGAGAACACGTTTCCCCTGCTCCAGAGAACGTGTTTCCACAGCTCCAGAGAACATGTTTCCACTGCTCCAGAGAACAGGTCTCCACTGCTCCAGAGAACGCATTTCCACTGCTCCAGAGAACAGGTTTCCACTGCTCCAGAGAACGTGTTTCCACTGCTCCAGAGAATGTGTTTCCACTGCTCCAGAGAACGTGTTTCCACTGCTCAAAACAACGCGTTTCTTCTCTGCTCCAGAGAACGTGTTTCCACTGCTCCAGAGAACGCATTTCCACTACTCCAGAGAACTTATTTTTAAACTGCTCCTAACAACGCGTTTCTTCTCTGCTCCAGAGAACGTGTTTCCACTGCTCCAGAGAACGCGTTTCCACTGCTCCAGAGAACGTGTTTCCACTGCTCCAAACAACGCGTTTCTTCTCTGCTCCAGAGAACGTGTTTCCACTGCTCCAGAGAACGCATTTCCACTGCTCCAGAGAACACGTTTCCCCTGCTCCAGAGAACGCGTTTCTTCTCTGCTCCAGAGAACGTGTTTCCACTGCTCCAGAGAACGCATTTCCACTGCTCCAGAGAACAGGTTTCCACTGCTCCAGAGAACGCGTTTCCACTGCTCCCGAGAACGCGTTTCCACTGCTCCAGAGAACACGTTTCCCCTGCTCCAGAGAACGTGTTTCCACTGCTCCAGAGAACGCATTTCCACTGCTCCAGAGAACAGGTTTCCACTGCTCCAGAGAACGCATTTCCACTGCTCCAGAGAACAGGTTTCCACTGCTCCAGAGAACGTGTTTCCACTGCTCCAGAGAACGCGTTTCCACTGCTCCAGAGAACGTGTTTCCACTGCTCCAAACAACGCGTTTCTTCTCTGCTCCAGAGAACGTGTTTCCACTGCTCCAGAGAACGCATTTCCACTGCTCCAGAGAACACGTTTCCACTGCTCCAGAGAACGCGTTTCCACTGCTCCAGAGAACGCGTTTCCACTGCTCCAGAGAACACGTTTCCCCTGCTCCAGAGAACGTGTTTCCACTGCTCCAGAGAACGCATTTCCACTGCTCCAGAGAACAGGTTTCCACTGCTCCAGAGAACGCATTTCCACTGCTCCAGAGAACGTGTTTCCACTGCTCCAGAGAACGCGTTTCTACTGCTCCAGAGAACGTGTTTCCACTGCTCCAAACAACGCGTTTCTTCTCTGCTCCAGAGAAAGTGTTTCCACTGCTCCAGAGAACGCATTTCCACTGCTCCAAAGAACACGTCTCCACTGCTCCAGAGAACGCGTTTCCACTGCTCCAGAGAACGCGTTTCCACAGCTCCAGAGAACGCATTTCCACTGCTCCAGAGAACAGGTTTCCACTGCTCCAGAGAACGCATTTCCACTGCTCCAGAGAACAGGTTTCCACTGCTCCAGAGAACGCATTTCCACTGCTCCAGAGAACAGGTTTCCACTGCTCCAGAGAACGCATTTCCACTGCTACAGAGAACAGGTTTCCACTGCTCCAGAGAACGTGTTTCCACTGCTCCAGAGAACGCGTTTCCAATGCTCCAGAGAACGTGTTTCCACTGCTCCAAACAATGCGTTTCTTCTCTGCTCCAGAGAACGTGTTTCCACTGCTCCAGAGAACGCGTTTCCACTGCTCTAGAGAACGCGTTTCCACTGCTCCAGAGAACGCATTTCCACTGCTCCAGAGAACACGTTCCCCTGCTCCAAACAACGCGTTTCTTCTCTGCTCCAGAGAACATGTTTCCACTGCTCCAGAGAACGCATTTCCACTGCTCCAAAGAACACGTCTCCACTGCTCCAGAGAACGCGTTTCCACTGCTCCAGAGAACGCGTTTCCACTGCTCCAGAGAACGCGTTTCCACTGCTCCAGAGAACGCA
The DNA here is from genome assembly GCF_013265735.2 of Oncorhynchus mykiss. NCBI lineage: Eukaryota > Metazoa > Chordata > Actinopteri > Salmoniformes > Salmonidae > Oncorhynchus > Oncorhynchus mykiss. Next base: position 31,031 of record NW_023493886.1, on the reverse strand, counting down.
TTTCCACTGCTCCAGAGAACACGTTTCCCCTGCTCCAAACAACGCGTTTCTTCTCTGCTCCAGAGAACGTGTTTCCACTGCTCCAGAGTACGCATTTCCACTGCTCCAAAGAACGCATTTCCACTGCTCCAGAGAACACGTTTCCACTGCTCCAGAGAACGCGTTTCCACTGCTCCAGAGAACGCATTTCCACTGCTCCAGAGAACAGGTTTCCACTGCTCCAGAGAACGCATTTCCACTGCTCCAGAGAACACGTTTCCCCTGCTCCAGAGAACAGGTTTCCACTGCTCCAGAGAACGCATTTCCACTGCTCCAGAGAACGCATTTCCACTGCTCCAGAGAACGTGTTTCCACTGCTCCAGAGAACGCATTTCCACTGCTCCAAAGAACACGTCTCCACTGCTCCAGAGAACGCGTTTCCACTGCTCCAGAGAACGCATTTCCACTGCTCCAAAGAACACGTTTCCCCTGCTCCAGAGAACGTGTTTCCACTGCTCCAGAGAACGTGTTTCCCCTGCTCCAGAGAACAGGTTTCCACTGCTCCAGAGAACACGTTTCCCCTGCTCCAGAGAACGTGTTTCCACTGCTCCAGAGAACAGGTTTCCACTGCTCCAGAGAACGTGTTTCCACTGCTCCAGAGAACGCGTTTCCACTGCTCCAGAGAACGTGTTTCCACTGCTCCAAACAACGCGTTTCTTCTCTGCTCCAGAGAAAGTGTTTCCACTGCTCCAGAGAACGCATTTCCACTGCTCCAAAGAACACGTCTCCACTGCTCCAGAGAACGCGTTTCCACTGCTCCAGAGAACGCGTTTCCACTGCTCCAGAGAACGCGTTTCCACTGCTCTAGAGAACGCATTTCCGCTGCTCCAGAGAACACGTTTTCCCTGCTCCAAACAACGCGTTTCTTCTCTGCTCCAGAGAACGTGTTTCCACTGCTCCAGAGAACGCATTTCCACTGCTCCAGAGAACACGTTTCCACTGCTCCAGAGAACGCGTTTCCCCTGCTCCAGAGAACGCGTTTCCACAGCTCCAGAGAACGCATTTCCACTGCTCCAGAGAACAGGTTTCCACTGCTCCAGAGAACGCATTTCCACTGCTCCAGAGAACAGGTTTCCACTGCTCCAGAGAACGCATTTCCACTGCTCCAGAGAACAGGTTTCCACTGCTCCAGAGAACGCATTTCCACTGCTACAGAGAACAGGTTTCCACTGCTCCAGAGAACGTGTTTCCACTGCTCCAGAGAACGCGTTTCCAATGCTCCAGAGAACGTGTTTCCACTGCTCCAAACAATGCGTTTCTTCTCTGCTCCAGAGAACGTGTTTCCACTGCTCCAGAGAATGCGTTTCCACTGCTCTAGAGAACGCGTTTCCACTGCTCCAGAGAACGCATTTCCACTGCTCCAGAGAACACGTTCCCCTGCTCCAAACAACGCGTTTCTTCTCTGCTCCAGAGAACATGTTTCCACTGCTCCAGAGAACGCATTTCCACTGCTCCAAAGAACACGTCTCCACTGCTCCAGAGAACGCGTTTCCACTGCTCCAGAGAACGTGTTTCCACTGCTCCAAACAACGCGTTTCTTCTCTGCTCCAGAGAACGTGTTTCCACTGCTCCAGAGAACGCATTTCCACTGCTCCAGAGAACACGTTTCCCCTGCTCCAGAGAACGCGTTTCTTCTCTGCTCCAGAGAACGTGTTTCCACTGCTCCAGAGAACGCATTTCCACTGCTCCAGAGAACAGGTTTCCACTGCTCCAGAGAACGCGTTTCCACTGCTCCCGAGAACGCGTTTCCACTGCTCCAGAGAACACGTTTCCCCTGCTCCAGAGAACGTGTTTCCACTGCTCCAGAGAACGCATTTCCACTGCTCCAGAGAACAGGTTTCCACTGCTCCAGAGAACGCATTTCCACTGCTCCAGAGAACAGGTTTCCACTGCTCCAGAGAACGTGTTTCCACTGCTCCAGAGAACGCGTTTCCACTGCTCCAGAGAACGTGTTTCCACTGCTCCAAACAACGCGTTTCTTCTCTGCTCCAGAGAACGTGTTTCCACTGCTCCAGAGAACGCATTTCCACTGCTCCAGAGAACACGTTTCCACTGCTCCAGAGAACGCGTTTCCACTGCTCCAGAGAACGCGTTTCCACAGCTCCAGAGAACACGTTTCCCCTGCTCCAGAGAACGTGTTTCCACTGCTCCAGAGAACGCATTTCCACTGCTCCAGAGAACAGGTTTCCACTGCTCCAGAGAACGCATTTCCACTGCTCCAGAGAACGTGTTTCCACTGCTCCAGAGAACGCGTTTCTACTGCTCCAGAGAACGTGTTTCCACTGCTCCAAACAACGCGTTTCTTCTCTGCTCCAGAGAAAGTGTTTCCACTGCTCCAGAGAACGCATTTCCACTGCTCCAAAGAACACGTCTCCACTGCTCCAGAGAACGCGTTTCCACTGCTCCAGAGAACGCGTTTCCACTGCTCTAGAGAACGCATTTCCACTGCTCCAGAGAACACGTTTTCCCTGCTCCAAACAACGCGTTTCTTCTCTGCTCCAGAGAACGTGTTTCCACTGCTCCAGAGAACGCATTTCCACTGCTCCAGAGAACACGTTTCCACTGCTCCAGAGAACGCGTTTCCCCTGCTCCAGAGAACGCGTTTCCACAGCTCCAGAGAACGCATTTCCACTGCTCCAGAGAACAGGTTTCCACTGCTCCAGAGAACGCATTTCCACTGCTCCAGAGAACAGGTTTCCACTGCTCCAGAGAACGCATTTCCACTGCTCCAGAGAACAGGTTTCCACTGCTCCAGAGAACGCATTTCCACTGCTACAGAGAACAGGTTTCCACTGCTCCAGAGAACGTGTTTCCACTGCTCCAGAGAACGCGTTTCCAATGCTCCAGAGAACGTGTTTCCACTGCTCCAAACAATGCGTTTCTTCTCTGCTCCAGAGAACGTGTTTCCACTGCTCCAGAGAACGCGTTTCCACTGCTCTAGAGAACGCGTTTCCACTGCTCCAGAGAACGCATTTCCACTGCTCCAGAGAACACGTTCCCCTGCTCCAAACAACGCGTTTCTTCTCTGCTCCAGAGAACATGTTTCCACTGCTCCAGAGAACGCATTTCCACTGCTCCAAAGAACACGTCTCCACTGCTCCAGAGAACGCGTTTCCACTGCTCCAGAGAACGCGTTTCCACTGCTCCAGAGAACGCGTTTCCACTGCTCCAGAGAACGCATTTCCACTGCTCCAGAGAACACGTTTCCCCTGCTCCAAACAACGCGTTTCTTCTCTGCTCCAGAGAACGTGTTTCCACTGCTCCAGAGTACGCATTTCCACTGCTCCAAAGAACGCATTTCCACTGCTCCAGAGAACACGTTTCCACTGCTCCAGAGAACGCGTTTCCACTGCTCCAGAGAACGCATTTCCACTGCTCCAGAGAACAGGTTTCCACTGCTCCAGAGAACGCATTTCCACTGCTCCAGAGAACACGTTTCCCCTGCTCCAGAGAACAGGTTTCCACTGCTCCAGAGAACGCATTTCCACTGCTCCAGAGAACGCATTTCCACTGCTCCAGAGAACGTGTTTCCACTGCTCCAGAGAACGCATTTCCACTGCTCCAAAGAACACGTCTCCACTGCTCCAGAGAACGCGTTTCCACTGCTCCAGAGAACGCATTTCCACTGCTCCAAAGAACACGTTTCCCCTGCTCCAGAGAACGTGTTTCCACTGCTCCAGAGAACGTGTTTCCCCTGCTCCAGAGAACAGGTTTCCACTGCTCCAGAGAACACGTTTCCCCTGCTCCAGAGAACGTGTTTCCACTGCTCCAGAGAACAGGTTTCCACTGCTCCAGAGAACGTGTTTCCACTGCTCCAGAGAACGCGTTTCCACTGCTCCAGAGAACGTGTTTCCACTGCTCCAAACAACGCGTTTCTTCTCTGCTCCAGAGAAAGTGTTTCCACTGCTCCAGAGAACGCATTTCCACTGCTCCAAAGAACACGTCTCCACTGCTCCAGAGAACGCGTTTCCACTGCTCCAGAGAACGCGTTTCCACTGCTCCAGAGAACGCGTTTCCACTGCTCTAGAGAACGCATTTCCGCTGCTCCAGAGAACACGTTTTCCCTGCTCCAAACAACGCGTTTCTTCTCTGCTCCAGAGAACGTGTTTCCACTGCTCCAGAGAACGCATTTCCACTGCTCCAGAGAACACGTTTCCACTGCTCCAGAGAACGCGTTTCCCCTGCTCCAGAGAACGCGTTTCCACAGCTCCAGAGAACGCATTTCCACTGCTCCAGAGAACAGGTTTCCACTGCTCCAGAGAACGCATTTCCACTGCTCCAGAGAACAGGTTTCCACTGCTCCAGAGAACGCATTTCCACTGCTCCAGAGAACAGGTTTCCACTGCTCCAGAGAACGCATTTCCACTGCTACAGAGAACAGGTTTCCACTGCTCCAGAGAACGTGTTTCCACTGCTCCAGAGAACGCGTTTCCAATGCTCCAGAGAACGTGTTTCCACTGCTCCAAACAATGCGTTTCTTCTCTGCTCCAGAGAACGTGTTTCCACTGCTCCAGAGAATGCGTTTCCACTGCTCTAGAGAACGCGTTTCCACTGCTCCAGAGAACGCATTTCCACTGCTCCAGAGAACACGTTCCCCTGCTCCAAACAACGCGTTTCTTCTCTGCTCCAGAGAACATGTTTCCACTGCTCCAGAGAACGCATTTCCACTGCTCCAAAGAACACGTCTCCACTGCTCCAGAGAACGCGTTTCCACTGCCCAGAGAACGCGTTTCCACTGCTCCAGAGAACGCGTTTCCACTGCTCCAGAGAACGCATTTCCACTGCTCCAGAGAACACGTTTCCCCTGCTCCAAACAACGCGTTTCTTCTCTGCTCCAGAGAACGTGTTTCCACTGCTCCAGAGTACGCATTTCCACTGCTCCAAAGAACGCATTTCCACTGCTCCAGAGAACACGTTTCCACTGCTCCAGAGAACGCGTTTCCACTGCTCCAGAGAACGCATTTCCACTGCTCCAGAGAACAGGTTTCCACTGCTCCAGAGAACGCATTTCCACTGCTCCAGAGAACACGTTTCCCCTGCTCCAGAGAACAGGTTTCCACTGCTCCAGAGAACGCATTTCCACTGCTCCAGAGAACAGGTTTCCACTGCTCCAGAGAACGTGTTTCCACTGCTCCAGAGAACGCATTTCCACTGCTCCAAAGAACACGTCTCCACTGCTCCAGAGAACGCGTTTCCACTGCTCCAGAGAACGCATTTCCACTGCTCCAAAGAACACGTTTCCCCTGCTCCAGAGAACGTGTTTCCACTGCTCCAGAGAACGTGTTTCCCCTGCTCCAGAGAACAGGTTTCCACTGCTCCAGAGAACACGTTTCCCCTGCTCCAGAGAACGTGTTTCCACAGCTCCAGAGAACATGTTTCCACTGCTCCAGAGAACAGGTCTCCACTGCTCCAGAGAACGCATTTCCACTGCTCCAGAGAACAGGTTTCCACTGCTCCAGAGAACGTGTTTCCACTGCTCCAGAGAATGTGTTTCCACTGCTCCAGAGAACGTGTTTCCACTGCTCAAAACAACGCGTTTCTTCTCTGCTCCAGAGAACGTGTTTCCACTGCTCCAGAGAACGCATTTCCACTACTCCAGAGAACTTATTTTTAAACTGCTCCTAACAACGCGTTTCTTCTCTGCTCCAGAGAACGTGTTTCCACTGCTCCAGAGTACGCATTTCCACTGCTCCAGAGAACGCGTTTCCACAGCTCCAGAGAACGCATTTCCACTGCTCCAGAGAACAGGTTTCCACTGCTCCAGAGAACGCATTTCCACTGCTCCAGAGAACAGGTTTCCACTGCTCCAGAGAACGCATTTCCACTGCTCCAGAGAACAGGTTTCCACTGCTCCAGAGAACGCATTTCCACTGCTCCAGAGAACGCGTTTCCACTGCTCCAGAGAACGCGTTTCCACTGCTCCAGAGAACGCATTTCCACTGCTCCAGAGAACACGTTCCCCTGCTCCAAACAACGCGTTTCTTCTCTGCTCCAGAGAACATGTTTCCACTGCTCCAGAGAACGCATTTCCACTGCTCCAAAGAACACGTCTCCACTGCTCCAGAGAACGCGTTTCCACTGCTCCAGAGAACGCGTTTCCACTGCTCCAGAGAACGCATTTCCACTGCTCCAGAGAACACGTTTCCCCTGCTCCAAACAACGCGTTTCTTCTCTGCTCCAGAGAACGTGTTTCCACTGCTCCAGAGTACGCATTTCCACTGCTCCAGAGAACGCATTTCCACTGCTCCAGAGAACACGTTTCCACTGCTCCAGAGAACGTGTTTCCCCTGCTCCAGAGAACAGGTTTCCACTGCTCCAGAGAACACGTTTCCCCTGCTCCAGAGAACGTGTTTCCACAGCTCCAGAGAACGTGTTTCCACTGCTCCAGAGAACGCATTTCCACTGCTCCAGAGAACAGGTTTCCACTGCTCCAGAGAACGCATTTCCACTGCTCCAGAGAACAGGTTTCCACTGCTCCAGAGAACGTGTTTCCACTGCTCCAGAGAACGCGTTTCCACTGCTCCAGAGAACGCGTTTCCACTGCTCCAGAGTACGCATTTCCACTGCTCCAGAGAACGCATTTCCACTGCTCCAGAGAACACGTTTCCACTGCTCCAGAGAACGCGTTTCCACTGCTCCAGAGAACGCATTTCCACTGCTCCAGAGAACAGGTTTCCACTGCTCCAGAGAACGCATTTCCACTGCTCCAGAGAACAGGTTTCCACTGCTCCAGAGAACACGTTTCCCCTGCTCAGAACAACGCGTTTCTTCTCTGCTCCAGAGAACGTGTTTCCACTGCTCCAGAGAACGCATTTCTACTGCTCCAGAGAACACGTTTCCCCTGCTCCAGAGAACGTGTTTCCACTGCTCCAGAGAACGTGTTTCCCCTGCTCCAGAGAACAGGTTTCCACTGCTCCAGAGAACACGTTTCCCCTGCTCCAGAGAACGTGTTTCCACAGCTCCAGAGAACATGTTTCCACTGCTCCAGAGAACAGGTCTCCACTGCTCCAGAGAACGCATTTCCACTGCTCCAGAGAACAGGTTTCCACTGCTCCAGAGAACGTGTTTCCACTGCTCCAGAGAATGTGTTTCCACTGCTCCAGAGAACGTGTTTCCACTGCTCAAAACAACGCGTTTCTTCTCTGCTCCAGAGAACGTGTTTCCACTGCTCCAGAGAACGCATTTCCACTACTCCAGAGAACTTATTTTTAAACTGCTCCTAACAACGCGTTTCTTCTCTGCTCCAGAGAACGTGTTTCCACTGCTCCAGAGTACGCATTTCCACTGCTCCAGAGAACACGTTTCCCCTGCTCCAAACAACGCGTTTCTTCTCTGCTCCAGAGAACGTGTTTCCACTGCTCCAGAGAACGCATTTCCACTGCTCCAGAGAACGCATTTCCACTGCTCCAGAGAACAGGTTTCCACTGCTCCAGAGAACGCGTTTCCACTGCTCCAGAGAACGCGTTTCCACTGCTCCAGAGAACACGTTTCCCCTGCTCCAGAGAACGTGTTTCCACTGCTCCAGAGAACGCATTTCCACTGCTCCAGAGAACAGGTTTCCACTGCTCCAGAGAACGCATTTCCACTGCTCCAGAGAACAGGTTTCCACTGCTCCAGAGAACGTGTTTCCACTGCTCCGGAGAACGCGTTTCCACTGCTCCAGAGAACGTGTTTCCACTGCTCCAAACAACGCGTTTCTTCTCTGCTCCAGAGAACGTGTTTCCACTGCTCCAGAGAACGCATTTCCACTGCTCCAGAGAACACGTTTCCACTGCTCCAGAGAACGTGTTTCCACTGCTCCAGAGAACGCGTTTCCACTGCTCCAGAGAACACGTTTCCCCTGCTCCAGAGAACGTGTTTCCACTGCTCCAGAGAACGTGTTTCCACTGCTCCAGAGAACGCGTTTCCACTGCTCCAGAGAACGTGTTTCCACTGCTCCAAACAACGCGTTTCTTCTCTGCTCCAGAGAAAGTGTTTCCACTGCTCCAGAGAACGCATTTCCACTGCTCCAAAGAACACGTCTCCACTGCTCCAGAGAACGCGTTTCCACTGCTCCAGAGAACGCGTTTCCACTGCTCTAGAGAACGCATTTCCGCTGCTCCAGAGAACACGTTTTCCCTGCTCCAAACAACGCGTTTCTTCTCTGCTCCAGAGAACGTGTTTCCACTGCTCCAGAGAACGCATTTCCACTGCTCCAGAGAACACGTTTCCACTGCTCCAGAGAACGCGTTTCCCCTGCTCCAGAGAACGCGTTTCCACAGCTCCAGAGAACGCATTTCCACTGCTCCAGAGAACAGGTTTCCACTGCTCCAGAGAACGCATTTCCACTGCTCCAGAGAACAGGTTTCCACTGCTCCAGAGAACGCATTTCCACTGCTCCAGAGAACAGGTTTCCACTGCTCCAGAGAACGCATTTCCACTGCTACAGAGAACAGGTTTCCACTGCTCCAGAGAACGTGTTTCCACTGCTCCAGAGAACGCGTTTCCAATGCTCCAGAGAACGTGTTTCCACTGCTCCAAACAATGCGTTTCTTCTCTGCTCCAGAGAACGTGTTTCCACTGCTCCAGAGAACGCGTTTCCACTGCTCTAGAGAACGCGTTTCCACTGCTCCAGAGAACGCATTTCCACTGCTCCAGAGAACACGTTCCCCTGCTCCAAACAACGCGTTTCTTCTCTGCTCCAGAGAACATGTTTCCACTGCTCCAGAGAACGCATTTCCACTGCTCCAAAGAACACGTCTCCACTGCTCCAGAGAACGCGTTTCCACTGCTCCAGAGAACGCGTTTCCACTGCTCCAGAGAACGCGTTTCCACTGCTCCAGAGAACGCATTTCCACTGCTCCAGAGAACACGTTTCCCCTGCTCCAAACAACGCGTTTCTTCTCTGCTCCAGAGAACGTGTTTCCACTGCTCCAGAGTACGCATTTCCACTGCTCCAAAGAACGCATTTCCACTGCTCCAGAGAACACGTTTCCACTGCTCCAGAGAACGCGTTTCCACTGCTCCAGAGAACGCATTTCCACTGCTCCAGAGAACAGGTTTCCACTGCTCCAGAGAACGCATTTCCACTGCTCCAGAGAACACGTTTCCCCTGCTCCAGAGAACAGGTTTCCACTGCTCCAGAGAACGCATTTCCACTGCTCCAGAGAACAGGTTTCCACTGCTCCAGAGAACGTGTTTCCACTGCTCCAGAGAACGCATTTCCACTGCTCCAAAGAACACGTCTCCACTGCTCCAGAGAACGCGTTTCCACTGCTCCAGAGAACGCGTTTCCACTGCTCCAGAGAACGTGTTTCCGCTGCTCCAGAGAACACGTTTCCCCTGCTCCAAACAACGCGTTTCTTCTCTGCTCCAGAGAACGTGTTTCCACTGCTCCAGAGAACGCATTTCCACTGCTCCAGAGAACACGTTTCCACTGCTCCAGAGAACGCGTTTCCCCTGCTCCAGAGAACGCGTTTCCACAGCTCCAGAGAACGCATTTCCACTGCTCCAGAGAACAGGTTTCCACTGCTCCAGAGAACGCATTTCCACTGCTCCAGAGAACAGGTTTCCACTGCTCCAGAGAACGCATTTCCACTGCTCCAGAGAACAGGTTTCCACTGCTCCAGAGAACGCATTTCCACTGCTCCAGAGAACAGGTTTCCACTGCTCCAGAGAACGTGTTTCCACTGCTCCAGAGAACGCGTTTCCACTGCTCCAGAGAACGTGTTTCCACTGCTCCAAACAACGCGTTTCTTCTCTGCTCCAGAGAACGTGTTTCCACTGCTCCAGAGAACGCATTTCCACTGCTCCAGAGAACACGTTTCCACTGCTCCAGAGAACGTGTTTCCACTGCTCCAGAGAACGCGTTTCCACTGCTCCAGAGAACACGTTTCCCCTGCTCCAGAGAACGTGTTTCCACTGCTCCAGAGAACGCATTTCCACTGCTCCAGAGAACGCATTTCCACTGCTCCAGAGAACACGTTTCCACTGCTCCAGAGAACGCGTTTCCCCTGCTCCAGAGAACGCGTTTCCACAGCTCCAGAGAACGCATTTCCACTGCTCCAGAGAACAGGTTTCCACTGCTCCAGAGAACGCATTTCCACTGCTCCAGAGAACAGGTTTCCACTGCTCCAGAGAACGCATTTCCACTGCTACAGAGAACAGGTTTCCACTGCTCCAGAGAACGTGTTTCCACTGCTCCAGAGAACACGTTTCCAATGCTCCAGAGAACGTGTTTCCACTGCTCCAAACAATGCGTTTCTTCTCTGCTCCAGAGAACGTGTTTCCACTGCTCCAGAGAACGCGTTTCCACTGCTCTAGAGAACGCGTTTCCACTGCTCCAGAGAACGCATTTCCACTGCTCCAGAGAACACGTTCCCCTGCTCCAAACAACGCGTTTCTTCTCTGCTCCAGAGAACATGTTTCCACTGCTCCAGAGAACGCATTTCCACTGCTCCAAAGAACACGTCTCCACTGCTCCAGAGAACGCGTTTCCACTGCTCCAGAGAACGCGTTTCCACTGCTCCAGAGAACGCGTTTCCACTGCTCCAGAGAACGCATTTCCACTGCTCCAGAGAACACGTTTCCCCTGCTCCAAACAACGCGTTTCTTCTCTGCTCCAGAGAACGTGTTTCCACTGCTCCAGAGTACGCATTTCCACTGCTCCAAAGAACGCATTTCCACTGCTCCAGAGAACACGTTTCCACTGCTCCAGAGAACAGGTTTCCACTGCTCCAGAGAACGTGTTTCCACTGCTCCAGAGAACGCATTTCCACTGCTCCAAAGAACACGTCTCCACTGCTCCAGAGAACGTGTTTCCACTGCTCTAGAGAACGCATTTCCGCTGCTCCAGAGAACACGTTTCCCCTGCTCCAAACAACGCGTTTCTTCTCTGCTCCAGAGAACGTGTTTCCACTGCTCCAGAGAACGCATTTCCACTGCTCCAGAGAACACGTTTCCACTGCTCCAGAGAACGCGTTTCCCCTGCTCCAGAGAACGCGTTTCCACAGCTCCAGAGAACGCATTTCCACTGCTCCAGAGAACAGGTTTCCACTGCTCCAGAGAACGCATTTCCACTGCTCCAGAGAACAGGTTTCCACTGCTCCAGAGAACGCATTTCCACTGCTCCAGAGAACAGGTTTCCACTGCTCCAGAGAACGCGTTTCCACTGCTCCAGAGAACGCGTTTCCACTGCTCCAGAGAACACGTTTCCCCTGCTCCAGAGAACGTGTTTCCACTGCTCCAGAGAACGCATTTCCACTGCTCCAGAGAACAGGTTTCCACTGCTCCAGAGAACGCATTTCCACTGCTCCAGAGAACAGGTTTCCACTGCTCCAGAGAACGTGTTTCCACTGCTCCAGAGAACGCGTTTCCACTGCTCCAGAGAACGTGTTTCCACTGCTCCAAACAACGCGTTTCTTCTCTGCTCCAGAGAACGTGTTTCCACTGCTCCAGAGAACGCATTTCCACTGCTCCAGAGAACACGTTTCCACTGCTCCAGAGAACACGTTTCCACTGCTCCAGAGAACGCGTTTCCACTGCTCCAGAGAACGCGTTTCCCCTGCTCCAGAGAACGTGTTTCCACTGCTCCAGAGAACGCATTTCCACTGCTCCAGAGAACAGGTTTCCACTGCTCCAGAGAACGCATTTCCACTGCTCCAGAGAACAGGTTTCCACTGCTCCAGAGAACGTGTTTCCACTGCTCCAGAGAACGCGTTTCCACTGCTCCAGAGAACGTGTTTCCACTGCTCCAAACAACGCGTTTCTTCTCTGCTCCAGAGAACGTGTTTCCACTGCTCCAGAGAACGCATTTCCACTGCTCCAAAGAACACGTCTCCACTGCTCCAGAGAACGCGTTTCCACTGCTCCAGAGAACGCGTTTCCACTGCTCTAGAGAACGCATTTCCGCTGCTCCAGAGAACACGTTTCCCCTGCTCCAAACAATGCGTTTCTTCTCTGCTCCAGAGAACGCATTTCCACTGCTCCAGAGAACGCGTTTCCCCTGCTCCAGAGAACGTGTTTCCACAGCTCCAGAGAACATGTTTCCACTGCTCCAGAGAACAGGTCTCCACTGCTAAAGAGAACGTGTTTCCACTGCTCCAGAGAACACGTTTCCACTGCTCCAGAGAACGTGTTTCCACTGCTCCAAACAACGCGTTTCTTCTCTGCTCCAGAGAACGTGTTTCCACTGCTCCAGAGAACTTGTTTCCCCTGCTCCAGAGAACACGTTTCCCCTGCTCCAGAGAACGCGTTTCCACTGCTCCAGAGAACGCATTTCCACTGCTCCAGAGAACACGTTTCCCCTGCTCCAAACAACGCGTTTCTTCTCTGCTCCAGAGAACGTGTTTCCACTGCTCCAGAGAACTTGTTTCCCCTGCTCCAGAGAACACGTTTCCGCTGCTCCAGAGAACGCATTTCCACTGCTCCAGAGAACACGTTTCCCCTGCTCCAGAGAACGTGTTTCCACTGCTCCAGAGAACGTGTTTCCCCTGCTCCAGAGAACAGGTTTCCACTGCTCCAGAGAACACGTTCCCCTGCTCCAGAGAACGCATTTCCACTGCTCCAGAGAACACGTTTCCCCTGCTCCAGAGAACGTGTTTCCACAGCTCCAGAGAACACGTTTCCACTGCTCCAGAGAACGTGTTTCCACTGCTCCAGAGAACGCGTTTCCACTGCTCCAGAGAACACGTTTCCCCTGCTCCAGAGAACGTGTTTCCACTGCTCCAGAGAACGCATTTCCACTGCTCCAGAGAACAGGTTTCCACTGCTCCAGAGAACGCATTTCCACTGCTCCAGAGAACAGGTTTCCACTGCTCCAGAGAACGTGTTTCCACTGCTCCAGAGAACGCGTTTCCACTGCTCCAGAGAACGTGTTTCCACTGCTCCAAACAACGCGTTTCTTCTCTGCTCCAGAGAAAGTGTTTCCACTGCTCCAGAGAACGCATTTCCACTGCTCCAAAGAACACGTCTCCACTGCTCCAGAGAACGCGTTTCCACTGCTCCAGAGAACGCGTTTCCACTGCTCTAGAGAACGCATTTCCGCTGCTCCAGAGAACACGTTTTCCCTGCTCCAAACAACGCGTTTCTTCTCTGCTCCAGAGAACGTGTTTCCACTGCTCCAGAGAACGCATTTCCACTGCTCCAGAGAACACGTTTCCACTGCTCCAGAGAACGCATTTCCACTGCTCCAGAGAACAGGTTTCCACTGCTCCAGAGAACGCATTTCCACTGCTCCAGAGAACAGGTTTCCACTGCTCCAGAGAACGCATTTCCACTGCTCCAGAGAACAGGTTTCCACTGCTCCAGAGAACGCATTTCCACTGCTACAGAGAACAGGTTTCCACTGCTCCAGAGAACGTGTTTCCACTGCTCCAGAGAACGCGTTTCCAATGCTCCAGAGAACGTGTTTCCACTGCTCCAAACAATGCGTTTCTTCTCTGCTCCAGAGAACGTGTTTCCACTGCTCCAGAGAACGCGTTTCCACTGCTCTAGAGAACGCGTTTCCACTGCTCCAGAGAACGCATTTCCACTGCTCCAGAGAACACGTTCCCCTGCTCCAAACAACGCGTTTCTTCTCTGCTCCAGAGAACATGTTTCCACTGCTCCAGAGAACGCATTTCCACTGCTCCAAAGAACACGTCTCCACTGCTCCAGAGAACGCGTTTCCACTGCTCCAGAGAACGCGTTTCCACTGCTCCAGAGAACGCGTTTCCACTGCTCCAGAGAACGCATTTCCACTGCTCCAGAGAACACGTTTCCCCTGCTCCAAACAACGCGTTTCTTCTCTGCTCCAGAGAACGTGTTTCCACTGCTCCAGAGTACGCATTTCCACTGCTCCAAAGAACGCATTTCCACTGCTCCAGAGAACACGTTTCCACTGCTCCAGAGAACGCGTTTCCACTGCTCCAGAGAACGCATTTCCACTGCTCCAGAGAACAGGTTTCCACTGCTCCAGAGAACGCATTTCCACTGCTCCAGAGAACACGTTTCCCCTGCTCCAGAGAACAGGTTTCCACTGCTCCAGAGAACGCATTTCCACTGCTCCAGAGAACAGGTTTCCACTGCTCCAGAGAACGTGTTTCCACTGCTCCAGAGAACGCATTTCCACTGCTCCAAAGAACACGTCTCCACTGCTCCAGAGAACGCGTTTCCACTGCTCCAGAGAACGTGTTTCCACTGCTCTAGAGAACGCATTTCCGCTGCTCCAGAGAACACGTTTCCCCTGCTCCAAACAACGCGTTTCTTCTCTGCTCCAGAGAACGTGTTTCCACTGCTCCAGAGAACGCATTTCCACTGCTCCAGAGAACACGTTTCCACTGCTCCAGAGAACGCGTTTCCCCTGCTCCAGAGAACGCGTTTCCACAGCTCCAGAGAACGCATTTCCACTGCTCCAGAGAACAGGTTTCCACTGCTCCAGAGAACGCATTTCCACTGCTCCAGAGAACAGGTTTCCACTGCTCCAGAGAACGCATTTCCACTGCTCCAGAGAACAGGTTTCCACTGCTCCAGAGAACGCATTTCCACTGCTCCAGAGAACAGGTTTCCACTGCTCCAGAGAACGCATTTCCACTGCTACAGAGAACAGGTTTCCACTGCTCCAGAGAACGTGTTTCCAATGCTCCAGAGAACGCGTTTCCAATGCTCCAGAGAACGTGTTTCCACTGCTCCAAACAATGCGTTTCTTCTCTGCTCCAGAGAATGTGTTTCCACTGCTCCAGAGAACGCGTTTCCACTGCTCCAGAGAACAGGTTTCCACTGCTCCAGAGAACGTGTTTCCACTGCTCCAGAGAACGCGTTTCCACTGCTCCAGAGAACGTGTTTCCACTGCTCCAAACAACGCGTTTCTTCTCTGCTCCAGAGAAAGTGTTTCCACTGCTCCAGAGAACGCATTTCCACTGCTCCAAAGAACACGTCTCCACTGCTCCAGAGAACGCGTTTCCACTGCTCCAGAGAACGCGTTTCCACTGCTCTAGAGAACGCATTTCCGCTGCTCCAGAGAACACGTTTTCCCTGCTCCAAACAACGCGTTTCTTCTCTGCTCCAGAGAACGTGTTTCCACTGCTCCAGAGAACGCATTTCCACTGCTCCAGAGAACACGTTTCCACTGCTCCAGAGAACGCATTTCCACTGCTCCAGAGAACAGGTTTCCACTGCTCCAGAGAACGCATTTCCACTGCTCCAGAGAACAGGTTTCCACTGCTCCAGAGAACGCATTTCCACTGCTCCAGAGAACAGGTTTCCACTGCTCCAGAGAACGCATTTCCACTGCTACAGAGAACAGGTTTCCACTGCTCCAGAGAACGTGTTTCCACTGCTCCAGAGAACGCGTTTCCAATGCTCCAGAGAACGTGTTTCCACTGCTCCAAACAATGCGTTTCTTCTCTGCTCCAGAGAACGTGTTTCCACTGCTCCAGAGAACGCGTTTCCACTGCTCTAGAGAACGCGTTTCCACTGCTCCAGAGAACGCATTTCCACTGCTCCAGAGAACACGTTCCCCTGCTCCAAACAACGCGTTTCTTCTCTGCTCCAGAGAACATGTTTCCACTGCTCCAGAGAACGCATTTCCACTGCTCCAAAGAACACGTCTCCACTGCTCCAGAGAACGCGTTTCCACTGCTCCAGAGAACGCGTTTCCACTGCTCCAGAGAACGCGTTTCCACTGCTCCAGAGAACGCATTTCCACTGCTCCAGAGAACACGTTTCCCCTGCTCCAAACAACGCGTTTCTTCTCTGCTCCAGAGAACGTGTTTCCACTGCTCCAGAGTACGCATTTCCACTGCTCCAAAGAACGCATTTCCACTGCTCCAGAGAACACGTTTCCACTGCTCCAGAGAACGCGTTTCCACTGCTCCAGAGAACGCATTTCCACTGCTCCAGAGAACAGGTTTCCACTGCTCCAGAGAACGCATTTCCACTGCTCCAGAGAACACGTTTCCCCTGCTCCAGAGAACAGGTTTCCACTGCTCCAGAGAACGCATTTCCACTGCTCCAGAGAACAGGTTTCCACTGCTCCAGAGAACGTGTTTCCACTGCTCCAGAGAACGCATTTCCACTGCTCCAAAGAACACGTCTCCACTGCTCCAGAGAACGCGTTTCCACTGCTCCAGAGAACGTGTTTCCACTGCTCTAGAGAACGCATTTCCGCTGCTCCAGAGAACACGTTTCCCCTGCTCCAAACAACGCGTTTCTTCTCTGCTCCAGAGAACGTGTTTCCACTGCTCCAGAGAACGCATTTCCACTGCTCCAGAGAACACGTTTCCACTGCTCCAGAGAACGCGTTTCCCCTGCTCCAGAGAACGCGTTTCCACAGCTCCAGAGAACGCATTTCCACTGCTCCAGAGAACAGGTTTCCACTGCTCCAGAGAACGCATTTCCACTGCTCCAGAGAACAGGTTTCCACTGCTCCAGAGAACGCATTTCCACTGCTCCAGAGAACAGGTTTCCACTGCTCCAGAGAACGCATTTCCACTGCTCCAGAGAACAGGTTTCCACTGCTCCAGAGAACGCATTTCCACTGCTACAGAGAACAGGTTTCCACTGCTCCAGAGAACGTGTTTCCACTGCTCCAGAGAACGTGTTTCCACTGCTCCAGAGAACGCGTTTCCAATGCTCCAGAGAACGTGTTTCCACTGCTCCAAACAATGCGTTTCTTCTCTGCTCCAGAGAATGTGTTTCCACTGCTCCAGAGAACGCGTTTCCACTGCTCTAGAGAACGCGTTTCCACTGCTCCAGAGAACGCATTTCCACTGCTCCAGAGAACACGTTCCCCTGCTCCAAACAACGCGTTTCTTCTCTGCTCCAGAGAACAGGTTTCCACTGCTCCAGAGAACGCATTTCCACTGCTCCAAAGAACACGTCTCCACTGCTCCAGAGAACGCGTTTCCACTGCTCCAGAGAACGCGTTTCCACTGCTCCAGAGAACGCGTTTCCACTGCTCCAGAGAACGCATTTCCACTGCTCCAGAGAACACGTTTCCCCTGCTCCAAACAACGCGTTTCTTCTCTGCTCCAGAGAACGTGTTTCCACTGCTCCAGAGTACGCATTTCCACTGCTCCAAAGAACGCATTTCCACTGCTCCAGAGAACACGTTTCCACTGCTCCAGAGAACGCGTTTCCACTGCTCCAGAGAACGCATTTCCACTGCTCCAGAGAACAGGTTTCCACTGCTCCAGAGAACGCATTTCCACTGCTCCAGAGAACACGTTTCCCCTGCTCCAGAGAACAGGTTTCCACTGCTCCAGAGAACGCATTTCCACTGCTCCAGAGAACAGGTTTCCACTGCTCCAGAGAACGTGTTTCCACTGCTCCAGAGAACGCATTTCCACTGCTCCAAAGAACACGTCTCCACTGCTCCAGAGAACGCGTTTCCACTGCTCCAGAGAACGTGTTTCCACTGCTCTAGAGAACGCATTTCCGCTGCTCCAGAGAACACGTTTCCCCTGCTCCAAACAACGCGTTTCTTCTCTGCTCCAGAGAACGTGTTTCCACTGCTCCAGAGAACGCATTTCCACTGCTCCAGAGAACACGTTTCCACTGCTCCAGAGAACGCGTTTCCCCTGCTCCAGAGAACGCGTTTCCACAGCTCCAGAGAACGCATTTCCACTGCTCCAGAGAACAGGTTTCCACTGCTCCAGAGAACGCATTTCCACTGCTCCAGAGAACAGGTTTCCACTGCTCCAGAGAACGCATTTCCACTGCTCCAGAGAACAGGTTTCCACTGCTCCAGAGAACGCGTTTCCACTGCTCCAGAGAACGCGTTTCCACTGCTCCAGAGAACACGTTTCCCCTGCTCCAGAGAACGTGTTTCCACTGCTCCAGAGAACGCATTTCCACTGCTCCAGAGAACAGGTTTCCACTGCTCCAGAGAACGCATTTCCACTGCTCCAGAGAACAGGTTTCCACTGCTCCAGAGAACGTGTTTCCACTGCTCCAGAGAACGCGTTTCCACTGCTCCAGAGAACGTGTTTCCACTGCTCCAAACAACGCGTTTCTTCTCTGCTCCAGAGAACGTGTTTCCACTGCTCCAGAGAACGCATTTCCACTGCTCCAGAGAACACGTTTCCACTGCTCCAGAGAACACGTTTCCACTGCTCCAGAGAACGCGTTTCCACTGCTCCAGAGAACACGTTTCCCCTGCTCCAGAGAACGTGTTTCCACTGCTCCAGAGAACGCATTTCCACTGCTCCAGAGAACAGGTTTCCACTGCTCCAGAGAACGCATTTCCACTGCTCCAGAGAACAGGTTTCCACTGCTCCAGAGAACGTGTTTCCACTGCTCCAGAGAACGCGTTTCCACTGCTCCAGAGAACGTGTTTCCACTGCTCCAAACAACGCGTTTCTTCTCTGCTCCAGAGAACGTGTTTCCACTGCTCCAGAGAACGCATTTCCACTGCTCCAAAGAACACGTCTCCACTGCTCCAGAGAACGCGTTTCCACTGCTCCAGAGAACGCGTTTCCACTGCTCTAGAGAACGCATTTCCGCTGCTCCAGAGAACACGTTTCCCCTGCTCCAAACAATGCGTTTCTTCTCTGCTCCAGAGAACGCATTTCCACTGCTCCAGAGAACAGGTTTCCACTGCTCCAGAGAACGCATTTCCACTGCTCCAGAGAACAGGTTTCCACTGCTCCAGAGAACGTGTTTCCACTGCTCCAGAGAACGCGTTTCCCCTGCTCCAGAGAACGTGTTTCCACAGCTCCAGAGAACATGTTTCCACTGCTCCAGAGAACAGGTCTCCACTGCTAAAGAGAACGTGTTTCCACTGCTCCAGAGAACACGTTTCCACTGCTCCAGAGAACGTGTTTCCACTGCTCCAAACAACGCGTTTCTTCTCTGCTCCAGAGAACGTGTTTCCACTGCTCCAGAGAACTTGTTTCCCCTGCTCCAGAGAACACGTTTCCCCTGCTCCAGAGAACGCGTTTCCACTGCTCCAGAGAACGCATTTCCACTGCTCCAGAGAACACGTTTCCCCTGCTCCAAACAACGCGTTTCTTCTCTGCTCCAGAGAACGTGTTTCCACTGCTCCAGAGAACTTGTTTCCCCTGCTCCAGAGAACACGTTTCCGCTGCTCCAGAGAACGCATTTCCACTGCTCCAGAGAACACGTTTCCCCTGCTCCAGAGAACGTGTTTCCACTGCTCCAGAGAACGTGTTTCCCCTGCTCCAGAGAACAGGTTTCCACTGCTCCAGAGAACACGTTCCCCTGCTCCAGAGAACGCATTTCCACTGCTCCAGAGAACACATTTCCCCTGCTCCAGAGAACGTGTTTCCACAGCTCCAGAGAACGCATTTCCACTGCTCCAGAGAACGTGTTTCCACAGCTCCAGAGAACGCATTTCCACTGCTCCAGAGAACAGGTTTCCACTGCTCCAGAGAACGCATTTCCACTGCTCCAGAGAACACGTTTCCCCTGCTCCAGAGAACATGTTTCCACTGCTCCAGAGAACGTGTTTCCCCTGCTCCAGAGAACAGGTTTCCACTGTTCCAGAGAACACGTTCCCCTGCTCCAGAGAACGTGTTTCCACAGCTCCAGAGAACGTGTTTCCACTGCTCCAGAGAACAGGTTTCCACTGCTCCAGAGAACGTGTTTCCACTGCTCCAGAGAACGCGTTTCCACTGCTCCAGAGAACGTGTTTCCACTGCTCCAAACAACGCGTTTCTTCTCTGCTCCAGAGAACGCATTTCCACTGCTCCAGAGAACAGGTTTCCACTGCTCCAGAGAACGTGTTTCCACTGCTCCAGAGAACGCGTTTCCACTGCTCCAGAGAACGCGTTTCCACTGCTCCAGAGAACGCGTTTCCACTGCTCCAGAGAACGCGTTCCACTGCTCCAGAGAACGTGTTTCCCCTGCTCCAGAGAACAGGTTTCCACTGCTCCAGAGAACGCATTTCCCCTGCTCCAGAGAACGTGTTTCCACAGCTCCAGAAAACGCATTTCCACTGCTCCAGAGAACAGGTTTCCACTGCTCCAGAGAACGTGTTTCCACTGCTCCAGAGAACGCGTTTCCACTGCTCCAGAGAACGTGTTTCCACTGCTCCAAACAACGCGTTTCTTCTCTGCTCCAGAGAACGCATTTCCACTGCTCCAGAGAACAGGTTTCCACTGCTCCAGAGAACGTTTCTCCACTGCTCCAGAGAACGCGTTTCCACTGCTCCAGAGAACGCGTTTCCACTGCTCCAGAGAACGTGTTTCCACTGCTCCAGAGAACATGTTTCCACTGCTCCAGAGAACGCATTTCCACTGCTCCAGAGAACACGTTTCCCCTGCTCCAGAGAACGTGTTTCCACTGCTCCAGAGAACGTGTTTCCACTGCTCCAGAGAACAGGTTTCCACTGCTCCAGAGAACGCATTTCCACTGCTCCAGAGAACAGGTTTCCACTGCTAAAGAGAACGTGTTTCCACTGCTCCAGAGAACACGTTTCCACTGCTCCAGAGAACGTGTTTCCACAGCTCCAGAGAACGCATTTCCACTGCTCCAGAGAACAGGTTTCCACTGCTCCAGAGAACGCATTTCCACTGCTCCAGAGAACAGGTTTCCACTGCTCCAGAGAACGCATTTCCACTGCTCCAGAGAACAGGTTTCCACTGCTCCAGAGAACGTGTTTCCACTGCTCCAAACAACGCGTTTCTTCTCTGCTCCAGAGAACGTGTTTCCACTGCTCCAGAGAACGCATTTCCACTGCTCCAAAGAACACGTCTCCACTGCTCCAGAGAACGCGTTTCCATTGCTCCAGAGAACGCGTTTCCACTGCTCCAGAGAACGCATTTCCACTGCTCCAGAGAACACGTTTCCCCTGCTCCAGAGAACGCATTTCCACTGCTCCAGAGAACACGTTTCCACTGCTCCAGAGAACGCGTTTCCACTGCTCCAGAGAACGCCTTTCCACAGCTCCAGAGAACGCATTTCCACTGCTCCAGAGAACAGGTTTCCACTGCTCCAGAGAACGCATTTCCACTGCTCCAGAGAACAGGTTTCCACTGCTCCAGAGAACGCGTTTCCACTGCTCCAGAGAACGTGTTTCCACTGCTCCAAACAACGCGTTTCTTCACTGCTCCAGAGAACGTGTTTCCACTGTTCCAGAGAACGCATTTCCACTGCTCCAGAGAACTCATTTCCACTGCTCCAGAGAACACGTTTCCACTGCTCCAGAGAACACGTTTCCCCTGCTCCAGAGAACGTGTTTCCACTGCTCCAGAGAACGTGTTTCCACTGCTCCAGAGAACAGGTTTCCACTGCTCCAGAGAACGCATTTCCACTGCTCCAGAGAACAGGTTTCCACTGCTAAAGAGAACGTGTTTCCACTGCTCCAGAGAACACGTTTCCACTGCTCCAGAGAACGTGTTTCCACTGCTCCAAACAATGCGTTTCTTCTCTGCTCCAGAGAACGTGTTTTCACTGCTCCAGAGAACGCATTTCCACTGCTCCAAAGAACACGTCTCCACTGCTCCAGAGAACGCGTTTCCACTGCTCCAGAGAACGCATTTCCACTGCTCCAGAGAACGCATTTCCAATGCTCCAGAGAACACGTATCCCCTGCTCCAAACAACGCGTTTCTTCTCTGCTCCAGAGAACGTGTTTCCACTGCTCCAGAGAACGCGTTTCCCCTGCTCCAGAGAACAGGTTTCCACTGCTCCAGAGAACACGTTTCCCCTGCTCCAGAGAACGCATTTCCACTGCTCCAGAGAACGCATTTCCACTAATCCAGAGAACACGTTTCCCCTGCTCCAGAGAACGTGTTTCCACTGCTCCAGAGAACGTGTTTCCCCTGCTCCAGAGAACGTGTTTCCACTGCTCCAGAGAACGTGTTTCCCCTGCTCCAGAGAACAGGTTTCCACTGCTCCAGAGAACACGTTCCCCTGCTCCAGAGAACGTGTTTCCACAGCTCCAGAGAACGCATTTCCACTGCTCCAGAGAACAGGTTTCCACTGCTCCAGAGAACGCATTTCCACTGCTCCAGAGAACAGGTTTCCACTGCTCCAGAGAACGCATTTCCACTGCTCCAGAGAACAGGTTTCCACTGCTCCAGAGAACGTGTTTCCACTGCTCCAAACAACGCGTTTCTTCTCTGCTCCAGAGAACGTGTTTCCACTGCTCCAGAGAACGCATTTCCACTGCTCCAAAGAACACGTCTCCACTGCTCCAGAGAACGCGTTTCCATTGCTCCAGAGAACGCGTTTCCACTGCTCCAGAGAACGCATTTCCACTGCTCCAGAGAACACGTTTCCCCTGCTCCAGAGAACGCATTTCCACTGCTCCAGAGAACACGTTTCCACTGCTCCAGAGAACGCGTTTCCACTGCTCCAGAGAACGCCTTTCCACAGCTCCAGAGAACGCATTTCCACTGCTCCAGAGAACAGGTTTCCACTGCTCCAGAGAACGCATTTCCACTGCTCCAGAGAACAGGTTTCCACTGCTCCAGAGAACACGTTTCCCCTGCTCCAGAGAACGCATTTCCACTGCTCCAGAGAACGCATTTCCACTAATCCAGAGAACACGTTTCCCCTGCTCCAGAGAACGTGTTTCCACTGCTCCAGAGAACGTGTTTCCCCTGCTCCAGAGAACGTGTTTCCACTGCTCCAGAGAACGTGTTTCCCCTGCTCCAGAGAACAGGTTTCCACTGCTCCAGAGAACACCTTCCCCTGCTCCAGAGAACGTGTTTCCACAGCTCCAGAGAACGCATTTCCACTGCTCCAGAGAACAGGTTTCCACTGCTCCAGAGAACGCATTTCCACTGCTCCAGAGAACAGGTTTCCACTGCTCCAGAGAACGCATTTCCACTGCTCCAGAGAACAGGTTTCCACTGCTCCAGAGAACGTGTTTCCACTGCTCCAAACAACGCGTTTCTTCTCTGCTCCAGAGAACGTGTTTCCACTGCTCCAGAGAACGCATTTCCACTGCTCCAAAGAACACGTCTCCACTGCTCCAGAGAACGCGTTTCCATTGCTCCAGAGAACGCGTTTCCACTGCTCCAGAGAACGCATTTCCACTGCTCCAGAGAACACGTTTCCCCTGCTCCAGAGAACGCATTTCCACTGCTCCAGAGAACACGTTTCCACTGCTCCAGAGAACGCGTTTCCACTGCTCCAGAGAACGCCTTTCCACAGCTCCAGAGAACGCATTTCCACTGCTCCAGAGAACAGGTTTCCACTGCTCCAGAGAACGCATTTCCACTGCTCCAGAGAACAGGTTTCCACTGCTCCAGAGAACGCGTTTCCACTGCTCCAGAGAACGTGTTTCCACTGCTCCAAACAACGCGTTTCTTCACTGCTCCAGAGAACGTGTTTCCACTGTTCCAGAGAACGCATTTCCACTGCTCCAGAGAACTCATTTCCACTGCTCCAGAGAACACGTTTCCACTGCTCCAGAGAACGCATTTCCACTGCTCCAGAGAACGCGTTTCCACTGCTCCAGAGAACGCATTTCCACTGCTCCAGAGAACACGTTTCCCCTGCTCCAAACAACGCGTTTCTTCTCTGCTCCAGAGAACGTGTTTCCACTGCTCCAGAGAACTTGTTTCCCCTGCTCCAGAGAACAGGTTTCCACTGCTCCAGAGAACACGTTTCCCCTGCTCCAGAGAACGCATTTCCACTGCTCCAGAGAACGCATTTCCACTAATCCAGAGAACACGTTTCCCCTGCTCCAGAGAACGTGTTTCCACTGCTCCAGAGAACGTGTTTCCCCTGCTCCAGAGAACGTGTTTCCACTGCTCCAGAGAACGTGTTTCCCCTGCTCCAGAGAACAGGTTTCCACTGCTCCAGAGAACACGTTCCCCTGCTCCAGAGAACGTGTTTCCACAGCTCCAGAGAACGCATTTCCACTGCTCCAGAGAACAGGTTTCCACTGCTCCAGAGAACGCATTTCCACTGCTCCAGAGAACAGGTTTCCACTGCTCCAGAGAACGCGTTTCCACTGCTCCAGAGAACGTGTTTCCACTGCTCCAAACAACGCGTTTCTTCACTGCTCCAGAGAACGTGTTTCCACTGTTCCAGAGAACGCATTTCCACTGCTCCAGAGAACTCATTTCCACTGCTCCAGAGAACGCATTTCCACTGCTCCAGAGAACACGTTTCCCCTGCTCCAAACAACGCGTTTCTTCTCTGCTCCAGAGAACGTGTTTCCACTGCTCCAGAGAACTTGTTTCCCCTGCTCCAGAGAACAGGTTTCCACTGCTCCAGAGAACACGTTTCCCCTGCTCCAGAGAACGCATTTCCACTAATCCAGAGAACACGTTTCCCCTGCTCCAGAGAACGTGTTTCCACTGCTCCAGAGAATGTGTTTCCCCTGCTCCAGAGAACGTGTTTCCACTGCTCCAGAGAACGCATTTCCACTGCTCCAAAGAACACGTCTCCACTGCTCCAGAGAACGCGTTTCCACTGCTCCAGAGAACGCATTTCCACTGCTCCAGAGAACGCATTTCCACTGCTCCAGAGAACACGTATCCCCTGCTCCAAACAACGCGTTTCTTCTCTGCTCCAGAGAACGTGTTTCCACTGCTCCAGAGAACGCATTTCCACTGCTCCAGAGAACACGTTTCCACTGCTCCAGAGAACGCGTTTCCACTGCTCCAGAGAACGCGTTTCCACAGCTCCAGAGAACGCATTTCCACTGCTCCAGAGAACACGTTTCCACTGCTCCAGAGAACGTGTTTCCACTGCTCCAGAGAACACGTTTCCACTTCTCCAGAGAACGTGTTTCCACTGCTCCAAACAACGCGTTTCTTCTCTGCTCCAGAGAACGTGTTTCCACTGTTCCAGAGAACGCATTTCCACTGCTCCAGAGAACGCATTTCCACTGCTCCAGAGAACACGTTTCCACTGCTCCAGAGAACGCGTTTCCACTGCTCCAGAGAACGCGTTTCCACTGCTCCAGAGAACGTGTTTCCACTGCTCCAGAGAACGTGTTTCCCCTGCTCCAGAGAACAGGTTTCCACTGCTCCAGAGAACACGTTTCCCCTGCTCCAGAGAACGTGTTTCCACAGCTCCAGAGAACGCATTTCCACTGCTCCAGAGAACGCATTTCCACTGCTCCAGAGAACAGGTTTCCACTGCTCCAGAGAACGTGTTTCCACTGCTCCAGAGAACACGTTTCCACTGCTCCAGAGAACGCATTTCCACTGCTCCAGAGAACGCGTTTCCCCTGCTCCAAACAACGCGTTTCTTCTCTGCTCCAGAGAACGTGTTTCCACTGCTCCAGAGAACTTGTTTCCCTTGCTCCAGAGAACAGGTTTCCACTGCTCCAGAGAACACGTTTCCCCTGCTCCAGAGAACGCATTTCCACTGCTCCAGAGAACACGTTTCCCCTGCTCCAGAGAACGTGTTTCCACTGCTCCAGAGAACGTGTTTCCCCTGCTCCAGAGAACGTGTTTCCACTGCTCCAGAGAACGTGTTTCCCCTGCTCCAGAGAACAGGTTTCCACTGCTCCAGAGAACACGTTCCCCTGCTCCAGAGAACGTGTTTCCACAGCTCCAGAGAACGCATTTCCACTGCTCCAGAGAACAGGTTTCCACTGCTCCAGAGAACGCGTTTCCACTGCTCCAGAGAACGTGTTTCCACTGCTCCAAACAACGCGTTTCTTCTCTGCTCCAGAGAACGTGTTTCCACTGCTCCAGAGAACGCATTTCCACTGCTCCAGAGAACGCATTTCCACTGCTCCAGAGAACGCATTTCCACTGCTCCAGAGAACACGTTCCCCTGCTCCAAACAACGCGTTTCTTCTCTGCTCCAGAGAACATGTTTCCACTGCTCCAGAGAACGCATTTCTACTGCTCCAAAGAACACGTCTCCACTGCTCCAGAGAACGCGTTTCCACTGCTCCAGAGAACGCGTTTCCACTGCTCCAGAGAACGCATTTCCACTGCTCCAGAGAACGCATTTCCACTAATCCAGAGAACACGTTTCCCCTGCTCCAGAGAACGTGTTTCCACTGCTCCAGAGAACGTGTTTCCCCTGCTCCAGAGAACGTGTTTCCACTGCTCCAGAGAACGTGTTTCCCCTGCTCCAGAGAACAGGTTTCCACTGCTCCAGAGAACACGTTCCCCTGCTCCAGAGAACGTGTTTCCACAGCTCCAGAGAACGCATTTCCACTGCTCCAGAGAACAGGTTTCCACTGCTCCAGAGAACGCATTTCCACTGCTCCAGAGAACAGGTTTCCACTGCTCCAGAGAACGCATTTCCACTGCTCCAGAGAACAGGTTTCCACTGCTCCAGAGAACGTGTTTCCACTGCTCCAAACAACGCGTTTCTTCTCTGCTCCAGAGAACGTGTTTCCACTGCTCCAGAGAACGCATTTCCACTGCTCCAAAGAACACGTCTCCACTGCTCCAGAGAACGCGTTTCCATTGCTCCAGAGAACGCGTTTCCACTGCTCCAGAGAACGCATTTCCACTGCTCCAGAGAACACGTTTCCCCTGCTCCAGAGAACGCATTTCCACTGCTCCAGAGAACACGTTTCCACTGCTCCAGAGAACGCGTTTCCACTGCTCCAGAGAACGCCTTTCCACAGCTCCAGAGAACGCATTTCCACTGCTCCAGAGAACAGGTTTCCACTGCTCCAGAGAACGCATTTCCACTGCTCCAGAGAACAGGTTTCCACTGCTCCAGAGAACGCGTTTCCACTGCTCCAGAGAACGTGTTTCCACTGCTCCAAACAACGCGTTTCTTCACTGCTCCAGAGAACGTGTTTCCACTGTTCCAGAGAACGCATTTCCACTGCTCCAGAGAACTCATTTCCACTGCTCCAGAGAACACGTTTCCACTGCTCCAGAGAACGCATTTCCACTGCTCCAGAGAACGCGTTTCCACTGCTCCAGAGAACGCATTTCCACTGCTCCAGAGAACACGTTTCCCCTGCTCCAAACAACGCGTTTCTTCTCTGCTCCAGAGAACGTGTTTCCACTGCTCCAGAGAACTTGTTTCCCCTGCTCCAGAGAACAGGTTTCCACTGCTCCAGAGAACACGTTTCCCCTGCTCCAGAGAACGCATTTCCACTGCTCCAGAGAACGCATTTCCACTAATCCAGAGAACACGTTTCCCCTGCTCCAGAGAACGTGTTTCCACTGCTCCAGAGAACGTGTTTCCCCTGCTCCAGAGAACGTGTTTCCACTGCTCCAGAGAACGTGTTTCCCCTGCTCCAGAGAACAGGTTTCCACTGCTCCAGAGAACACGTTCCCCTGCTCCAGAGAACGTGTTTCCACAGCTCCAGAGAACGCATTTCCACTGCTCCAGAGAACAGGTTTCCACTGCTCCAGAGAACGCATTTCCACTGCTCCAGAGAACAGGTTTCCACTGCTCCAGAGAACGCGTTTCCACTGCTCCAGAGAACGTGTTTCCACTGCTCCAAACAACGCGTTTCTTCACTGCTCCAGAGAACGTGTTTCCACTGTTCCAGAGAACGCATTTCCACTGCTCCAGAGAACTCATTTCCACTGCTCCAGAGAACACGTTTCCACTGCTCCAGAGAACGCATTTCCACTGCTCCAGAGAACGCGTTTCCACTGCTCCAGAGAACGCATTTCCACTGCTCCAGAGAACACGTTTCCCCTGCTCCAAACAACGCGTTTCTTCTCTGCTCCAGAGAACGTGTTTCCACTGCTCCAGAGAACTTGTTTCCCCTGCTCCAGAGAACAGGTTTCCACTGCTCCAGAGAACACGTTTCCCCTGCTCCAGAGAACGCATTTCCACTAATCCAGAGAACACGTTTCCCCTGCTCCAGAGAACGTGTTTCCACTGCTCCAGAGAATGTGTTTCCCCTGCTCCAGAGAACGTGTTTCCACTGCTCCAGAGAACGCATTTCCACTGCTCCAAAGAACACGTCTCCACTGCTCCAGAGAACGCGTTTCCACTGCTCCAGAGAACGCATTTCCACTGCTCCAGAGAACGCATTTCCACTGCTCCAGAGAACACGTATCCCCTGCTCCAAACAACGCGTTTCTTCTCTGCTCCAGAGAACGTGTTTCCACTGCTCCAGAGAACGCATTTCCACTGCTCCAGAGAACACGTTTCCACTGCTCCAGAGAACGCGTTTCCACTGCTCCAGAGAACGCGTTTCCACAGCTCCAGAGAACGCATTTCCACTGCTCCAGAGAACACGTTTCCACTGCTCCAGAGAACGTGTTTCCACTGCTCCAGAGAACACGTTTCCACTTCTCCAGAGAACGTGTTTCCACTGCTCCAAACAACGCGTTTCTTCTCTGCTCCAGAGAACGTGTTTCCACTGTTCCAGAGAACGCATTTCCACTGCTCCAGAGAACGCATTTCCACTGCTCCAGAGAACACGTTTCCACTGCTCCAGAGAACGCGTTTCCACTGCTCCAGAGAACGCGTTTCCACTGCTCCAGAGAACGTGTTTCCACTGCTCCAGAGAACGTGTTTCCCCTGCTCCAGAGAACAGGTTTCCACTGCTCCAGAGAACACGTTTCCCCTGCTCCAGAGAACGTGTTTCCACAGCTCCAGAGAACGCATTTCCACTGCTCCAGAGAACAGGTTTCCACTGCTCCAGAGAACGCATTTCCACTGCTCCAGAGAACAGGTTTCCACTGCTCCAGAGAACGTGTTTCCACTGCTCCAGAGAACACATTTCCACTGCTCCAGAGAACGCATTTCCACTGCTCCAGAGAACGCGTTTCCCCTGCTCCAAACAACGCGTTTCTTCTCTGCTCCAGAGAACGTGTTTCCACTGCTCCAGAGAACTTGTTTCCCTTGCTCCAGAGAACAGGTTTCCACTGCTCCAGAGAACACGTTTCCCCTGCTCCAGAGAACGCATTTCCACTGCTCCAGAGAACACGTTTCCCCTGCTCCAGAGAACGTGTTTCCACTGCTCCAGAGAACGTGTTTCCCCTGCTCCAGAGAACGTGTTTCCACTGCTCCAGAGAACGTGTTTCCCCTGCTCCAGAGAACAGGTTTCCACTGCTCCAGAGAACACGTTCCCCTGCTCCAGAGAACGTGTTTCCACAGCTCCAGAGAACGCATTTCCACTGCTCCAGAGAACAGGTTTCCACTGCTCCAGAGAACGCGTTTCCACTGCTCCAGAGAACGTGTTTCCACTGCTCCAAACAACGCGTTTCTTCTCTGCTCCAGAGAACGTGTTTCCACTGCTCCAGAGAACGCATTTCCACTGCTCCAGAGAACGCATTTCCACTGCTCCAGAGAACGCATTTCCACTGCTCCAGAGAACACGTTCCCCTGCTCCAAACAACGCGTTTCTTCTCTGCTCCAGAGAACATGTTTCCACTGCTCCAGAGAACGCATTTCTACTGCTCCAAAGAACACGTCTCCACTGCTCCAGAGAACGCGTTTCCACTGCTCCAGAGAACGCGTTTCCACTGCTCCAGAGAACGCATTTCCACTGCTCCAGAGAACGTGTTTCCCCTGCTCCAAACAACGCGTTTCTTCTCTGCTCCAGAGAACGTGTTTCCACTGCTCCAGAGAACTTGTTTCCCCTGCTCCAGAGAACACGTTTCCCCTGCTCCAGAGAACGCATTTCCACTGCTCCAGAGAACACGTTTCCCCTGCTCCAGAGAACGTGTTTCCACTGCTCCAGAGAACGTGTTTCCCCTGCTCCAGAGAACAGGTTTCCACTGCTCCAGAGAACACGTTCCCCTGCTCCAGAGAACGCATTTCCACTGCTCCAGAGAACAGGTTTCCACTGCTCCAGAGAACGTGTTTCCACTGCTCCAGAGAACGCGTTTCCACTGCTCCAGAGAACGCATTTCCACTGCTCCAGAGAACGCGTTTCCCCTGCTCCAAACAACGCGTTTCTTCTCTGCTCCAGAGAACGTGTTTCCACTGCTCCAGAGAACTTGTTTCCCCTGCTCCAGAGAACAGGTTTCCACTGCTCCAGAGAACACGTTTCCCCTGCTCCAGAGAACGCATTTCCACTGCTCCAGAGAACACGTTTCCCCTGCTCCAGAGAACGTGTTTCCACTGCTCCAGAGAACGTGTTTCCACTGCTCCAGAGAACTTGTTTCCCCTGCTCCAGAGAACAGGTTTCCACTGCTCCAGAGAACACGTTTCCCCTGCTCCAGAGAACGCATTTCCACTGCTCCAGAGAACACGTCTCCACTGCTCCAGAGAACGCGTTTCCACTGCTCCAGAGAACGCATTTCCACTGCTCCAGAGAACGCATTTCCAATGCTCCAGAGAACACGTATCCCCTGCTCCAAACAACGCGTTTCTTCTCTGCTCCAGAGAACGTGTTTCCACTGCTCCTGAGAACTTGTTTCCCCTGCTCCAGAGAACAGGTTTCCACTGCTCCAGAGAACACGTTTCCCCTGCTCCAGAGAACGCATTTCCACTGCTCCAGAGAACGCATTTCCACTAATCCAGAGAACACGTTTCCCCTGCTCCAGAGAACGTGTTTCCACTGCTCCAGAGAACGTGTTTCCCCTGCTCCAGAGAACGTGTTTCCACTGCTCCAGAGAACGTGTTTCCCCTGCTCCAGAGAACAGGTTTCCACTGCTCCAGAGAACACGTTCCCCTGCTCCAGAGAACGTGTTTCCACAGCTCCAGAGAACGCATTTCCACTGCTCCAGAGAACAGGTTTCCACTGCTCCAGAGAACGCATTTCCACTGCTCCAGAGAACAGGTTTCCACTGCTCCAGAGAACGCATTTCCACTGCTCCAGAGAACAGGTTTCCACTGCTCCAGAGAACGTGTTTCCACTGCTCCAAACAACGCGTTTCTTCTCTGCTCCAGAGAACGTGTTTCCACTGCTCCAGAGAACGCATTTCCACTGCTCCAAAGAACACGTCTCCACTGCTCCAGAGAACGCGTTTCCATTGCTCCAGAGAACGCGTTTCCACTGCTCCAGAGAACGCATTTCCACTGCTCCAGAGAACACGTTTCCCCTGCTCCAGAGAACGCATTTCCACTGCTCCAGAGAACACGTTTCCACTGCTCCAGAGAACGCGTTTCCACTGCTCCAGAGAACGCCTTTCCACAGCTCCAGAGAACGCATTTCCACTGCTCCAGAGAACAGGTTTCCACTGCTCCAGAGAACGCATTTCCACTGCTCCAGAG